>NC_134357.1:551896915-552006915 GCF_048569485.1 Anomaloglossus baeobatrachus | reverse complement strand
TACTCACCTGGGCGGTTATCTGTAGGAATCTCCTCTTTACACCGCTCATCACCCCTCACATATGTCTCTGTAGTATTAATATGGGTCAGATCTTCCCCCTGAAACAAATATTGTAAAAGTCACAGACAGATGGAGAAGTCACATCTATGATCAGCTCTAATCCTGCCATCTCCACCGCTCTCATTACACAAGTATAAATCATATAATACTGGAGGATAAAACAAGACTGAGCACAAGACCTTCACAGCCGTCTACACATCATAGGGAGATTTCATGGCACCTTCTCTCCATCTACCTGATGATCCTGAGGAACATCGGGATCTTCTTGTTTACAGTCCTGTGGGAGAAGAGGACGGGGACATCTCTCTGGTGTTGTTCTCTTACTGGATAGAACTGGAGGAAACACATACAGGGACTGAATTCATTCCTTACATACAGATAATTATAGGCCGTGTGTATTTAGTCCTGTCTATTACCTGGTGATGTGAGGGGCTGGGGATCCTCCATCATGACGTCCTTGTACAGATCTTTGTGTCCTTCTAAATACTCCCACTCCTCCATGGAGAAATAGACGGTGACGTCCTGACACCTTATAGGAACCTGACACATACAATGATACCGTCACCCCCGATCCCTTCATAGCATTACTCTATAATGTCCCAGCATTCCCAGCAGTGTCACCTCTCCAGTCAGCAGCTCAATCATCTTGTAGGTGAGTTCTAGGATCTTCTGGTCATTGATGTCCTCATGTATCGGGGGGTGAGGTGGAGGCCCCGTGATTGGGCTCAGGGGTCTTCCCCATCCCTCAGACACAGGGTCCTGACAGCGATCACTAGAGGTCTTCTTCACTACTGTGTAATCCTGGTTATGGAGAGACACAGTAAGAAATCTCACTATAGACATTTCCAGAGTCCTCACCTCTCCAGTTCTGTCCATCTGTTATTCCCATAGATAAGAATGGTGTAATGTGACGTCATCAGAATCTCTCACCTCTCCAGTAAGCCGGAAGAGGATCTCTAGGGTGAGGTGTAATATCCTCTCCGCCATCTTGTCCCTGTCCATATCCATCCTTCACGGGGCAATCAGGAGAATTCTCTTCTATAGAAGATCTCCACTGAGAGGATCCGATATTGTAGGGACCTGAATGGGGAGAAGATGACGATGTAACATCAGAAAGAATCTGCTGTTATAATACAATTACTGGAGAGAATAAGGGGAAACATGAGGAGACAGAACGTGTAGATGTATTTCTTTTTTCCTATAGACAGTAAGATACCATAGGGGCGGCACGGTGGCTCAGTGGTTAGCACTGCAGTCTTACAGCGCTGGGGTCCTAGGTTCAAATCCCACTAAGGACACCATCTGTAAGGCGTTTGTATGTTCTCCCCGTGTTTGCGCGGGTTTCCTCCGGGTTCTACGGTTTCCTCCCACACCCCGAAGACATACAGATAGGGACTCTAGATTGTGAGCCCCAATGGGGACAGTGTTGCCAATGTATGTAAAGCGCTGTGGAATTAATAGCGCTATATAAATGAATAAAAATTATTATTATTATAACATATTGCTAATTAAGACATCTCCTCCATGCTCCCAATCACTGGTCATCTACTAATAAAGCCTATATATTTAGGCCACACACACAACAAGCAGTTTCCTCCTCGGAGTCAGCAGCTGAATACGTTTCTCATAGACTCATCTTCCATATCACTAATTCTCCTCTTATTTACCGACACTGGAATCGGCATCAGCAAAACTGCAGGAGAAATTCACGTGAGAGGAGAAATAACGACTTCATGATGAGGACGACATCTTCATCCTCTACTGCGTCACTATAAACATATTTGGCCGGAGTCAGTCACTGCCTCAATCATCACTAAATATAGAGAAAAAGGTCTACATGGACGCGGGTTTAGATTTGACACTGGGGTTTTTTTAGCACTTGATTTGTTTCTGGTTTATTTTTGGGGTTTTTTTTTGGGGGGGGGAGGGCATTTTCCCCTTAGGCTTCTGTATATTACATGAAAAAGGTCAGAAAATTAAACAGGTCCAATAAGCTCTTAGGCCCCAAACACATTAGACTAAAGTCAGCGCCAACTGCTGATTGCAGAGGGGATAGGCTGACTGCATAATATATATGGAGCCTCCCAACAGATGATATCAGGGCAGAGAAGGATCCGTCATGATGAATTTCAGAGACTGATCTGTTTCTTCTCCCTGGAGATAATCCTCCGCTCCAGGAGTCTGGAGGTGTGTCTCTCATAGAGACCACAGGAAAGCTGGAGTGTTGGTGTGTATGGGCGAGTCGGGGGAGAAGCTGTCAGCCCAATGATGGTTCGGGTGACAGCTACCTAATGTGTATGGCAGGGGTGGGCAATTTATTTTACCGAGGGGCATGTGAGAGACCGTGACTTGTGTGGAGGCCAAACCAATAGGCTAAAATTAATGCTGCTTAATATTAACATATTATTTGTATCATTTTGAATATTTGATCAGAAGTATACTGACATCCCCCTATATACTGTATAAGCCCCCACACAGCACCCTACATACAGTATGAGCGTCCATATAACCCCTCACATACAGTGTCTTGCAAATGTATTCACCCCCTTGGCTTTTTACATCATTTGTTACACTACAATCTGTGTTTCCATATTTTTCTTATCTGATTTGTGTGTGAGTTATCAGCACTAAATAGAGTAAGTTGGGGAAGTGAAGTGAGAAAAATATTGGCAAAAATTAAATTTATGAGATAAAATATATGTGAGGCCGCATGGCACATTTTATAAAAATATTTTAGTGTAGGACTGCTTCAAATGAGATTTGCCGTGACGTGGCGAAGCAGCTCAAGAAATTGCAATTTTTTGCCAAAAATCTCAAAAAAAAAAAAAAAAAAAATTTTTATAATGCAATTTGGAATATTTGATGCCTTAGTGCACACTGGTGCTGGCTCTTTGTTGTTTCTTTGTTGAATTGGTCGGTGGTTGACCTCCACCTTGCTATGCACCCCAATTTGGGATGTATTCCATCTGTATAGATTTTGGCGTTTGGTGACTGTTCACATTGGGTCATCAGGCTTTGTCCACAGGCTATATATATACTTCATGCAGCATTTGCTTGGACCTGTCCCGCCCACAGCCATGACTCAGTCATGGGTACGGGACTGCAATAGACCAGGTGAGTGCTGCTGAGAGCAGTTCTGCTATTTATATGTGAGGCCGCATGGCACATTTTATAAAAATATTTTAGTGTAGGACTGCTTCAAATGAGATTTGCCGTGACGTGGCGAAGCAGCTCAAGAAATTGCAATTTTTTGCCAAAAATCTCAAAAAAAAAAAAAAAAAAAAAATTTTTATAATGCAATTTGGAATATTTGATGCCTTAGTGCACACTGGTGCTGGCTCTTTGTTGTTTCTTTGTTAATATTAACATATTATTTGTATCATTTTGAATATTTGATCAGAAGTATACTGACATCCCCCTATATACTGTATAAGCCCCCACACAGCACCCTACATACAGTATGAGCGTCCATATAACCCCTCACATACAGTGTCTTGCAAATGTATTCACCCCCTTGGCTTTTTACATCATTTGTTACACTACAATCTGTGTTTCCATATTTTTCTTATCTGATTTGTGTGTGAGTTATCAGCACTAAATAGAGTAAGTTGGGGAAGTGAAGTGAGAAAAATATTGGCAAAAATTAAATTTATGAGATAAAATAAATACAATTTTCCATGTGCATATGTATTCATCCCTTTTGCTATGAGGTCCCTAAAAGTTTCTGGTGCAATTGCCTTAAGTCACTTGCTTAGTGAAAGATAAAAGTATATCTGAAGAGACAAAGTCGCAGATGGTGTCTTATCCCAGTGGAACCAGAATAAAGAGCTCAGAAACACTCACCTCAGGGAGTTGTGAGAGTCACAACTACTAATCAAGTATAGTATATCACCACGTTGGCTGTCGCAGACCCAGCTGATACAGTCAAGACTCAGACACGTCCAAAAATAAAATCACAAAGAATTAACCACCACAGTATTTCCTATCCATATTCACGGCAACGTGGGTTAACCCTTTCCTCTATCCTGTTTTTACTGATGCTTAGTGAAAGGAAGCCCACCTGTGAGCAATGTAAGTATTCCCGGGAACTGTCAGTATATACACACACCTTTTCTGCAAGGCCACAGACGCTGCAACACCATTAAGTAAGAGGCACCAATAACCAAATAACACCATGAAGACGACAAGATCTCCATATAACACCATGAAGACCGAGGAGATCTCCAAACAACAACACCATGAAGACCGAGGAGATCTCCAAACAACACCACCATGAAGACCAAGGAGATCTCCAAACAACACCACCATGAAGACCAAGGAGATCTCCAAACAATAGCATGAAGATCAAGATCACCAAACAAGCCAGGGACAAAGTAGTGAGAAGTATAGGTCAGGGTAGGCTTTGTATCATCGTATGGAAAGAACATGGTACCACAACAAACCTGCCAAGAGAGGGCCATCAACCAAAACTCACAGCTCAGGCAAGGAGGGAATTAATCAGAGAGGCAGCACAGAGACCAAAAGGTAACCCTGAAGGAGCTGCACAGTTGCCAAGCAGAGACTGGAATATGTGTCCGAAAGACCACAATAAGCTGCACACTCCATAGAGCTGGCCTTTACATGTGGGAGACTCCCCAAATGTATGTAGGAAGGTTCTGTGGTCAGATGAGACCAAAATTGAACTTTTTGGTCAGCAAGGTAAATGCTATGTCTCGCATCTCGCACCAAACCAACACAGCTCATCACCCCAAGAACACCATCCCCACAGTGAAACATAGTGGTGGTAGCATCATGCTGAGGTATGTTTCTCAGCATTAGAGACAGGGAAAATGGTCCAGGTCCAGGGAAAGATGGATGGTGCAAAATACAGGGATATTCTTGAGTAAAACCTGTTTCAGTCTGTCATTGATCTGAGACTGGGACGGAGATTCATCTTCCAACAAGACAATGATCCAAAGCTCCTGCTAAAGCAACACTGGATGGGTGTAAGGGGAAACGTGTAAATGTATTGGAGCAGCCGAGTTACAGCCCATACAGCCCAGTCCTTAATCCAATTGAGAATCTGTGGTCAGATGTGAAGATCGCTGATCACCAGAGGAAACATCTAACTTCAAGGAGCTGGAGCAGTTTTGCCTCGAGAAATGAGCAAAAAACCCAGTGGCAAAATGTGGAAAACTCATAGAGCCTTAGCTAATAATAAAAGTTGTATTTCTATAGCGCCAACATATTCCGCAGCGCTTTACAATTCAGAGGGGACATGTACAGACAATTTGAGACAATACAAAAAAAAAAAAAATTAAGATACCAGGAGGAGTGAGAGGGCCCTGCTTGTAAGCTTACAGTCTATGAGGAAATAGGGGAGGCCCAAAAGGTGAAGGGGGGGGGGGGGAGCTTGTTATATATGGTCCAACCATCGATTTAATAGGGGATTCAAAACCAGCTGCATGAACCCATCATTGGCCAGAATTTATAAAGGTACAGGGGACAAGAATTGGAAGTACATTTTTTGCTATGAAGGGCAGAAAGGGTCTAGATTAGATCAGGGCAGTGAGGTGATCGGCTAATCTAAAGAAATGCATTTTTAGGGCCCGCTTAAGGGTGTGGATGTTGGGAATTAATCCGGTGCTCTTGGTAGTGTGTTCCAGAGCATAGGCGCAGCTCGGGAGAAATCTTGAAAACGGGAGTGGGAGGTTCGAATTGTTGAGGATGTCAGTCTTAGGTCATTGGTAAAATGAAAAACAAGGAGCGCATGTGTAGGGTCACAATGTAAGCGGTGAGAACAATTGAATGAAATTTGCTCACCTGATAAGGTTGTGCAGACCCTGCACAACCCTGGTAAAAGACGTGATAAGTTTGTATAAACCTGTGCTGTCAGGGACTGAGTCCAGGAGATCCTTCCAGGAGATAAGCCACACGTGCTGCTGTGCCGGGCAGGTCTCCTGCAGCCGAGGAGTTAATCCAGGAAAGCCCCCATGCGGCTGGTCTGGAGGAGTCACTGAAGATCAGTGTTCCTGATTGCAAGTACTACCTCCGTCCAAGCAGCTCCTGCCGTGTGTCCCCAGAGGGGAAGAGATTGTAGGAATGAAAGAAACACGGTCTAATGGAGCGCTATGGAGGCCACGGGGAAGTAAAAGTTCAATGTCTTTTATTAATTCACATAAACCACAACGCGTTTCGATATAGTCCAATATCTTTGTCAGGTGGATCTCCTTCCACCTGACGAAGATATTGGACTATATCGAAACGCGTTGTAGTTTATGTGAATTAATAAAAGACATTGAACTTTTACTTCCCCGTGGCCTCCATAGCGCTCTATTAGACCGTGTTTCTTTCATTCCTATAGTCTTAGGTCATTATCAGAGCGGAGGGCACGGGTGGGGTGATAGACAGAGATGAAGGAGGAGATGTAGGGTGGTGCGGAACCATGGAGAGCTTTGTGAGTGAGAGTGATAAGTTTATGTTGGATTCTGTAGCGGATAGGCAACCAGTGCAATGACTGGCAAAGAGCAGAGGCATCAGTGAAGTGGTTGCAGAGGAAAATGATCCTGGCTGCGGCATTCAGAATGGATTGGAGAGGGGAGAGTTTAGTAACAGGGAGACCAATTAGTAAAGAGTTACAATAATCCAGGCGAGAATGAATGAGAGCAACAGTAAAGGTTTTTGCAGAGTCAACGGTAAGAAAAGGTCAAATTCTAGAGATGTTTTTGAGGTGGAATTGACAAAAACGAGCAAGTGAACGAATGTGGGGAGTGAAGGAGAGATCGGAGTCAAATATAACCCCAAGACAGCGGGCGTGCTGCTGGGGCGTAATGGTAGAGCCACACACATAAATGGTAATATTGGGTTCCGGAAGGTTAGGAGAGGGATGAAACAGAAGAAGTTCAGTTTTTGACAGGTTCAGTTTTGGATAGAGGGAGGACATGATGTTGGAGACAGTGGACAGACAATCGGTAGTATTTTGTAATAGTGCAGGGGTGATGTCAGGAGAAGATGTGTACAGTTGGGTGTCATCAGCATAAAGATGGTACTGGAAACCAAATCTGCTGATCGTTTATCCAATAGGGGCTGTGTATAGAGAGAACAGGAGGGGGCCTAGGACTGAACCCTGAAGAACCCCGACCATAAGGGGAAGAGGAGAGGAAGAGGAGCCGGCAAAGGATTCAGTGAATGAGCAGTCAGAGAGGTAAGAGGAGAACCAAGAAAGAACGGTGTCCTTGAGCCCGACAGAGCGGAGCATAGTGAGGAGGAGCTGGTGATCCACAGTATCGAATGCAGCAGAGAGATCCAGGAGGATCAGCAGAGAGTAGTGACCATTAGATTTAGCTGTAAGTAGATCATTAGAGACTTTAGTAAGGGCAGTTTCAGTAGAATGTAAGGAGCGGAAAACGGATTGTAGAGGGTCAAGGTGAGAGTTATCTGACAGCGAATTAGACGGGAGTGAACCAGGCGTTCCAGGAGTTTTGAGATGAATGGGAGATTAGAGACAGGTCTGTAGGTAGCGGCACAATTTTAGTCCAGGGATGGTTTTTTAAGTAATGGGTGTATGCTGGCATGTTTGAAGCAGGAGGGAAAGAGAGATTGAATATTTTAGTTAGGTGAGTGGTGACAGCTGGGGTGACAGATTTAAGGAGATGTGAGGGAATAGGGTCACTGGTGCAGGTAGTGGGACGAGAAGATGCGAGGAGCCTGGTGACTTCTTCTGTGACTGGATCAAAGAGTGAAAGTGAGCTAGATGAAGTGTAGGAGGGCAGACAATGTGCGGTGTTATGAGGTTGGGAGGAAATTTCCTGGCGTATATGGTCAATTTTTTCTTTAAAATAATTGGCCAGATCATCTGCGCTGAGGTTGGTGGTTGTGGCCAGAACTCTTGGTCCGAGGAGGGAATGGAAAGTATCAAAGAGTCTAATAGGATTGATGGCTAGAGAGGTGATGAGGGCGTTAAAATACACTTGTTTGGAGAGGTGAAGGGCAGCATTGTATGTTTTGAGCATAAACTTATAGTGGATGAAGTCTTCGGCTAGATTGGATTTTCTCCACAGACGTTCAGCACACCTGGAACACCGCTGGAGAAAGAGCGTTTGCAACGTGTGCCATGGCTGCTGCCGTTTGCGCATGTAGCAGGTGCAGCTTCATCTAGGGCGCTCTGTAGGGTTTCATTGTAATGTTTTACAGCAGAGTCAGGACATGAGGCGGAGGATATTGGGGCCAGTGATGACAGCAACTTCTTCGGAAATTTCTGGGTATTAATGGCATGTATATTCCTATATAGGAGGTAAGTGGGGGTGTCCTGAGTGGGTTGACAGCTCTTGACCAAGAATGAAACAAGGTTGTGGTCAGAGAGTGGGAGAGGGGAGTTAGTGAAATCATGCACTGAGCAGAGACGGGAGAAGACTAGGTCCAGCGTATTCCCACCTTCATGTGTAGGAGAGTTAGTTAGTTGTGAAAGGCCAAGAGAGGAGGTTAGAGATAAAAGATGAGTGGCAGCTGGGGAGGGGGAGGATCATCAATAGGGATATTAAAGTCCCCCATGACGAAAGGGGGGAGGACACAGGCTAGGAAATAAGGGGGCCAGGTGGCGAAATGATCCAAGAACTGACTGGTTGGGCCTGGAGGGCGATACACAAATGCTACTTGCAGGGAGAAGGGTCTGTAAAGCCTAACAGTGTGAACCTCAAAAGGAGGGAAGATAAGTGAGGGAACAGGAGGGATGACCTGAAAAGCACAGTTTGGGGAAAGCAGCAGACCAACACCTCCACCTGATCTGTTGTCAAGTCTAGGGGTGTGAGAAAATTGTAGGCCACCATATGAGAGAGCAGCAGCAGCAGCGGTGGTGTCTGACTGCTGAATCCAGGTCTCAGTAAGAGCCAGGATGTTGAGGGAATTGGAAAGGAAGAAGTCATGGATGAAGTAGAGTTTGTACATGCTGAGCGTGAGTTCCAAAGGGCACAGTTAAGAGACAGAAGGTATGCAAGGAATATGAATGAGATTTAGGGGGTTTCTGAGTATGCCAGGGAAGGAACTGAGCTTACTATTATAAGAAGGTCCTGGATTAGGTGCAATATCTCCTGCTAAAAGGAGAAGGAGAATAGAGAGAGTGAGCATGTGGTTAAGAGATTTATGAGTGTCTATTACGTTGCATGGTGAGAGTGGATGGATCTGGATGGTTTATAATTTGGAAAAGAACATGAGAGCAGTACATAGGAGAGGAGAGAAGAGAAGGACTGATATAGATGGAGTGCACTGGGTGTGTGAAAGAGCGGTAGAAATGAGGGATTGAAGCAGCTAGCATATAAATGGTACAAAGACCTAGGGTGAAAACATTTTGCAATACACAAAAATTTGGAGCAAGTTTGTTTGTTTGTCTTACATGCCTTACCTGTCTCCTGCACTGTATAACTGCCATGAATAACTGCAGTGCACTTATTAAAATCAGCACTTGAATAAAGTCTGCACAAATGCTCCCTGCATAAATGCTTCCCCTTAGCTAGGTTTACTTATATAGGAAGGTTTGTGCTTAGATGTGGGTCAATTTAGCTCGTTAATCAATCAGCTAATTTCAGACAAAAAGAGGCAATAAGTTGTAATAACAACAAACAGGCAACCTCATGAGCAAGTGAGATATGGTTTCTACAAACAAGAACAAGCTCAGTTACAACTAATCATATATACCATTTCATTGCTATATGCAGAAAGCGGAGTTAGAATTCAGCAGAGGAAAAGAGATGAGATGATCATATATACCTGTATGAACAGATGAGAGATGAATGTTAGGTTCATGCCATGAATAACTGCAGTGCACTTATTAAAATCAGCACTTGAATAAAATCTGCACAAATGTCCCCTGCATAAATGCTTCCCCTTAGCTAGGTTTACTTATACAGCTGTCTTGTAGATGCAATTACCGCAAAAGGAGGCTCCACAAACCACTGACTTTAGTGGGGTGAATGGTTATGCAAAGTGAAGTTTTCAGTTATTTTGTCCTATTTGTTGTTTGCTTCTCAAGAAAAAGAAACTAAATGTTCACAGTTGTCGGCAAGTTCTGTACATGACCTCATGGAACCCCTCAAAAACAGGAAAATTCCAGGTTGTAAGGTCACAAAACATCAAAAAAATGCCAAGGGGGAGAATACTTTCACAAGGCACTGTAGCTACCTATATATGAGCTTACCCCACACACAGACCCCTGTATGCAGTATGAGCCCCCGAATAACCTCTCTCTAATTATATATATAATATATATATATATATATATATATATATATATATACACACACACAGCCTCCTATGTACCGTATAAGTCCCCACATAGCCCCTCTATATACAGTATGAACCACCACACAGCCTCCTATATACAGTATAAGCCCCCACGCCCGGACTCATCCACCATCACTGCTTTGACATGACGCAAGGTAAAATAGATTAACTACTTATGCCCCCTGCCTCTGGGACTTTCTTAGGGGATCCTACAGATCTCCTATGTACATTTGCCTTTCTCACACTGTCCCTTTGGACTCTTTACGGGCCAGTTTATACCTTGTTTATTCTCTCTCTATTTGCTGCCTGTCAGCAGGTTGTGCCATCTGGTGGTGTGCCCTGGTATCGCTGTGGGTTGTTTCCTGGCAGGCTGTTTCCATCTAGCCGCCCTCCACTGTGTGTCCTGTATCACCTTTTGTATACTCAATAAATTTGTATTTCACTTTGATAATCCGTGGTCCTCTCTCTTTTGTATCCCCACCTCCACCCTTTGGTAAATTGGGGCTACATTATTTTAGGTTTTATAGCTACCTATATATGAGCTTACCCCACACACAGACCCCTGTATGCAGTATGAGCCCCCGAATAACCTCTCTCTAATTATATATATATATATACATACACACACAGCCTCCTATGTACCGTATAAGTCCCCACATAGCCCCTCTATATACAGTATGAACCACCACACAGCCTCCTATATACAGTATAAGCCCCCACACAGGCTCTCTATATATAGTATGGGCCCCCACACAGGCTCTTTATATACAGTATAAGCCCCCACACAGCCTGTCTATATACAGTATAAGCCCCCACACAGCCTGTCTATATACAGTATAAGCCCCCACACAGCCTGTCTATATACAGTATAAGCCCCCACACAGCCTTCTATATACAGTATGAGCCCCCACACAGCCTCTCTATATACAGTATAAGCCCCCACACAGCCTGTCTATATACAGTATAAGCCCCCACACAGCCTGTCTATATACAGTATAAGCCCCCACACAGCCTCTCTATATACAGTATAAGCCCCCACACAGCCTCTCTATATACAGTATAAGCCCCCACACAGCCTCTCTATATACAGTATAAGCCCCACACAACCTTTCTATATACAGTATAATCCCCCACACAACCTCCTATATACAGTATAAGCCCCCACACAGCCTCTCTATATACAGTATAAGCCCCCACACAGCCTCCTATATACAGTATAAACCCCCACACAGCATCCTATATACAGTTTAAGCCCACACACAGCCTTTCTATATACAGTATAATCCCCCACACAGCCTCTCTATATATAGTATAAGCCCCCACACAGCCTCTCTATATACAGTATAAGCCCCCACACAGCCTCTCTATATACAGTATAAGCCCCCACACAGCCTGTCTATATACAGTATAATCCCCCACACAGCCTCTCTATATATAGTATAAGCCCCCACACAGCCTCTCTATATACAGTATAAGCCCCCACACAGCCTCTCTATATACAGTATAAGCCCCCACACAGCCTATATACAGTATAAGCCCCCACACAGCCTCTCTATATACAGTATAAGCCCCCACACAGCCTCCCTATATACAGTATGAGCCCCCACACAGACTCTCTATATACAGTATAAGCTCCCACACTACCTCTCTATATACAGTATAAGTCCCCACACAGCCTCTCTATATACAGTGTAAGCCCCCACACAGCCTCCTATATACAGCATGTGTCCCAAATACAGTGGCGTACCGTCAATAGAGGCAGACCACACCACTGCCATGGGGCCCGTGACGTGAAGGGGGCCCTGCCCCGGCTTCCCGGTGTGTGTGCGTTGTCACTTTCATACTTCCCAGCACCAGCGGGCTGCCCCAGGGAGGTCACCAAGCAGCTGATTGTAGCCGCTGGGGGCCCGCACTGTTCAAATAGCTGCAGGCTGCTGCTACATCGATATGCAGACACTGCACACCTCGCGGCCTCTGTGAGAGATGCCAGGAGGACAGCCAATCAGGAGAGGAGGCGGAGCTTGTTCAGGACAGCGCGGGAGATTGAAAGATGAAAAACACAGAGCAGGAGCAGAGAGCATAATGAGCAGAGAAAACAACAGAGCAACAAGGCAGAAGGAGCAAAATCAGCACAGCAAACAGAGAGCAGAGCACACAGAGAGAAGCAGAATAACCAGAAAGAAAAGCAGAGGACAGGATCTGAACACAGCCAAACCCACAGGAAGTGCAGCATGGAGGGGAGCCACTAACATCTCTCACAGCAAAGGAGCAGGTGAGCATTATAATGTACAAATGTCTGCCTGTAACACTAGAGAAACTGCCCTGTGCATCGACATCACTGTGTTCACTACCTCCATACTGTAGTAATAAAGAAATAGGGATGCACAGCCAAGGTGATATCGTACTGTGACATCACTGCATGTTACCCCTGTACTGTGACATCACTACATGTTACCCCTGTACTGTGACATCACTACATGTTACCCCTGTACTGTGACATCACTACATGTTACCCCTGTACTGTTACATCACTGCATGTTACCCCTGTACTGTGACATCACTGCGTGTTACCCCTGTACTGTGACATCACTGCGTGTTAACCCCTGTACTGTGACATCACTGCGCGTTACCCCTGTACTGTGACATCACTGCGCGTTACCCCTGTACTGTGACATCACTGCGCGTTACCCCTGTACTGTGACATCACTGCGCGTTACCCCTGTACTGTGACAGCACTGCGCGTTACCCCTGTACTGTGACAGCACTGAGCGTTACCCCTGTACTGTGACAGCACTGAGCGTTACCCCTGTACTGTGACAGCACTGAGCGTTACCCCTGTACTGTGACAGCACTGAGCGTTACCCCTGTACTGTGACAGCACTGAGCGTTACCCCTGTACTGTGACAGCACTGAGCGTTACCCCTGTACTGTGACAGCACTGAGCGTTACCCCTGTACTGTGACAGCACTGCGCGTTACCCCTGTACTGTGACATCACTGCGTGTTACCCCTGTACTGTGACAGCACTGCGTGTTACCCCTGTACTGTGACAGCACTGCGTGTTACCCCTGTACTGTGACAGCACTGCGTGTTACCCCTGTACTGTGACATCACTGCATGTTACCCCTGTACTGTGACATCACTGCATGTTACCCCTGTACTGTGACATCACTGCATGTTACCCCTGTACTGTGACATCACTGCATGTTACCCCTGTACTGTGACATCACTGCATGTTACCCCTGTACTGTGACATCACTGCATGTTACCCCTGTACTGTGACATCACTGCATGTTACCCCTGTACTGTGACATCACTACATGTTAACCCCTGTACTGTGACATCACTGCGTGTTACCCCTGTACTGTGACAGCACTGCGTGTTACCCCTGTACTGTGACAGCACTGCGTGTTACCCCTGTACTGTGACATCACTGCATGTTACCCCTGTACTGTGACATCACTGCATGTTACCCCTGTACTGTGACATCACTGCATGTTACCCCTGTACTGTGACATCACTGCATGTTACCCCTGTACTGTGACATCACTACATGTTACCCCTGTACTGTGACATCACTACATGTTAACCCCTGTACTGTGACATCACTACATGTTAACCCCTGTACTGTGACATCACTGCGTGTTACCCCTGTACTGTGACATCACTGCGTGTTACCCCTGTACTGTGACATCACTGCGTGTTACCCCTGTACTGTGACAGCACTGCGTGTTACCCCTGTACTGTGACAGCACTGCGTGTTACCCCTGTACTGTGACAGCACTGCGTGTTACCCCTGTACTGTGACATCACTGCGTGTTACCCCTGTACTGTGACATCACTGCGTGTTACCCCTGTACTGTGACATCACTGCGTGTTACCCCTGTACTGTGACATCACTGCGTGTTACCCCTGTACTGTGACATCACTGCGTGTTACCCCTGTACTGTGACATCACTGCGTGTTACCCCTGTAGTGTGACATCACTGCGTGTTACCCCTGTAGTGTGACATCACTGCGTGTTACCCCTGTAGTGTGACATCACTGCGTGTTACCCCTGTAGTGTGACATCACTGCGTGTTACCCCTGTAGTGTGACATCACTGCGTGTTACCCCTGTAGTGTGACATCACTGCGTGTTACCCCTGTACTGTGACATCACTGCGTGTTACCCCTGTACTGTGACATCACTGCATGTTACCCCTGTACTGTGACATCACTGCATGTTACCCCTGTACTGTGACATCACTGCATGTTACCCCTGTACTGTGACATCACTGCGTGTTACCCCTGTACTGTGACATCACTGCGTGTTACCCCTGTACTGTGACATCACTGCGTGTTACCCCTGTACTGTGACATCACTACATGTTACCCCTGTACTGTGACATCACTGCATGTTACCCCTGTACTGTGACATCACTGCGTGTTACCCCTGTACTGTGACATCACTGCGTGTTACCCCTGTACTGTGACATCACTGCGTGTTACCCCTGTACTGTGACATCACTGCGTGTTACCCCTGTGCTGTGACATCACTGCGTGTTACCCCTGTACTGTGACATCACTGCGTGTTACTCCTGTACTGTGACATCACTGCGCGTTACCCCTGTACTGTGACATCACTACATGTTACCCCTGTACTGTGACATCACTGTACCCTGTACTATGCAGAGTTTTACTATAACTCCTAAGGCTATAAAGAGGGTCATAATCGTTACCATTATATGGGGGAGACAGATGTGAAAATGTATATTGTGTGTGGTGAGGGGCACGAAGAAGGACATCGCTACATTAGGCCAAGTTCACACACTGCAGATTTTTTGGGGGGATTTGTGGTGTGAACCCACTGGTCTTGGTGCAGTGGGCTCTGCTTATTAACTGGATGGTAGCTGTATTCAGACTCTGTGGTGATAATATTTGGTCATGGTGTGGCGGCATTATTGTGCAATGTATAGTAGTAGTTTTGGTTTTGATATGGTGGGTGTTGTTTAGTATCACTATATAATATGTTAAGTGGTAATTGTATGACTATTTTGCTGATGCATTACTAAAAAGAAATGTAGATATTTATAGATTTGTATAGTTGAATTATTTTTATGGCGGCAGTAAATGTATCACTAATTACTGTGAGGCACTTGCTAGGACTATTTTTTATTACTGTTTACTTTGGAGTTCTTTGGTTTGTTGGCTGCGGCGCATTCCACTGTTTGCAGGCGGTGCGGTGCTCAGCGAGCGTCAGCCACTGCGATGCTCAGCCACCGTCAGGCACTGTTACTTTGGCTGCTTTGGTTTGAAAATCCCAGTGCATGCTAAGAGGCTTAAACAAGTCATGATCAGGGGGCAGAGGCTTTGGTCACTGTCGCAGCCTTTGCCCCCTCCCTGAAATTAACTGTCATTAGTGACGTCCATTTCAGGGGCTGGGCTCGTCCCTGCTCTATTAATTATATGCCGGCTGTCAGTTACAACGGATGCTCAGTAGAATCTTGTAACTATGCAAAATTCTTCTCAGTGCACAATGGCAGTGCATTCCCTCGCCGGCTCTGATTACAAGTCACAAGCTAGCAGCAGACCGCACGGTCAGTGCACATGGGAAGTAAAGAACAAGCAAACAGAGACCAGAGCCATTCCTGCAAGTGACGTCACTTTTGAACAGAGCTGGCGAAGGAGTGCACTGTCATTGTGCACTGAGAAGAATAGTGCACAGTGGTAAGATTCTACTGAGCATCTGTTGGAATTGACAGCTGGTGCATACAAAATAAAACACGGATTAGCCCTGCCCCTGAAATCTAAGTCACTGATGATGCTTTGTTTCAGCAAGAGGGCAGAGGCTGCAGATTGACCAGAGTCTCTGCCCCTTAATGACGTTTGAGTATCCCAGGGTGCATTGGGGATTTTCAAACAAAGTGTCATCATAGAGGAAGTAGTAAAACAATAAGGCAGAGGAGTGAGAATTTTTCATTAACGTATTTTAGAAAAAAGATTGGATTATAACAGATTTAGAAGTAAAGTAGAATTTAGTTTTGGACCACCTCTTTAATGAATCAGAGCCAATAAGTATAGGCCACTTATCAGGGGTCACTGCTTTGTAATTGCCCCCAGGCCAAAATTTGCCAGCCAGCCCCTGATTCCCAGCCAGGCTGAGTGTCAGACTGTCAGCGTCTGCAGCTCAGCGCCGGCGCGTCGTGTACAATGCAGTGTCCCAGAAGCTGCTCCTGCTCTGTTGCTCCTCTCTCTGGCTCCACTTGTGCCCTTCGCTGACATACAGCCAGAGAGAGGAGCTTTGGAGGCAGGCGGGCGGGCGGCAGCATTGGTGGTTGTACTGCTCACAGGCGGCTCAGCATGGCGTCTGCACCTGGCAGAGACTCAGATGGACACAACGTACACAGTCACAAAACAGGAGCACAGCACTGCCTAGACTGGTGCTCTGCAGACGGATCCGCGCCCGGTACTAGTCTACTTACTGGACTGGTAGATGTATAGCCTGGCTAGAATAAAGGATAATTCATAATGTGTATATACGCCCCTAGTAACGTGTATGTCCCTCCGGTAACGTGTATGTCCCTCCGGTAACGTGTATGTCCCTCCGGTAACGTGTATGTCCCTCTAGTAACTTGTATGTCCCTCCGGTAACGTGTATGTCCCTCCGGTAACTTGTATGTCCCTCTAGTAACTTGTATGTCCCTCCGGTAACGTGTATGTCCCTCCGGTAACGTGTATGTCCCTCCGGTAACGTGTATGTCCCTCCGGTAACGTGTATGTCCCTCCGGTAACGTGTATGTCCCTCCGGTAACTTGTATGTCCCTCTAGTAACTTGTATGTCCCTCCGGTAACGTGTATGTCCCTCTAGTAACTTGTATGCCGGCCCCCAGTAACTTATATGTCCCTCTAGTAACTTGTATGTCCCCCCCAGACGTGCGCTGTTCATTATGTTAATATTTTATTGTATTTTTTTATCGGGTGGGGGGCCCTATTCAGACTTTTGCTGTGGGACCCCTTGATTTCTATGTACGCCCCTGCCCATATAGCTGCATATACATTATGACCCTCAGATAGCTTTCTGTATACTCTATGACCCCCACAGCCTCATATATACATGATCTCCATATAAGCTCCTATATACAATATGCACTAATACACATGGAGAAAACACCCACCTGCAGAGCCGCACACTAGATATGGTAGATGCTAGAATGTACGGGCTCCTGCCCGGTATGACGTCACTTGTCATGTGATGGGGCGTGTTCAAAATGCAGCCTGATGTTTCCAGACTGAGTAAACTTTCTTTCTTTTGTGCATAGAGGTGATTATAATAAAAGCGGGGGAGGGGGTCAGAGCTCCAGATGGGGGGGTGCGGGGTGCATGATTATAGTGGAGAGGAGGAAACATCACCACGCCCCCAACCAAGCCGGTCAAGCTCACTAACCAGCAGGAGCCCATACATTCTAGACTCCAGCCTGGCTATATGGCTGCTCTGTGCTTCCAGGACCTGTGATGATGTCACATGGAGGGGAGGAGTCAGGGGTCACATGATCAGCTCCTCAGTGTATGCAGGACTCTGCTGTGCTGGGTGTCAGGTGCTGGATGAGGGGAAGTTTATGTGTGGGGTCAGGAGGGGTTTACAGTGTGGATGTAGCAGAGCCGAGTGTGTACGAGGTGTACGGAGCAGAGCCGTGTGTGTACAATGTGTACGGAGCGGAGCCGGGTGTGTACGAGGTGTACGGAGCGGAGCCGTGTGTGTGTAGTGGGTGGGCCTACCCCCTACTAGTTTAGCATAGTTTACCCGGCATTGTGATTATTAAAAGTGTTGATTTTTATTATTGTATGTGTTGTGTTAGGGCACCCCCTAGTGGCCGGGTGGGACGGCTGTTGCCACCGGGGAAGGAGGAGTCGGCCGGATATCTAGGGAAGGTCTGAGTGTGTGGGAGAGAAGGATCCGGGACAGCAGGCAGTGAACATCTGCAGCGGCAAGTGTGAGTGTGTGAGCGGAACACCGGGGGACACCGGAGTAAAGGAGGTGGACGCAACCTCAGGGTCTATTCCGCTGGTGTGGGTCCAGTGTGTGCTTGACCGGAGAGTGGGAGCTCAGAGAAGAGGAGTATCTAGGGCATATCCCCACCAGAGGGCGCGTTTGGGCAGGTTGTCCCCAGCTCCACTAATATTGCCGGAATCTGCTGACCGGAGTGTTATTTTCTGTGTGAATAAATGTCAGTTTTTATGCATTTCAACTTTTGCCTGAAGACTCTTTATGCATCGGCCGGAGAGAGAGACGTCACACCCTGCACATTCAAGTCAGTCCCAGAAGTTGAAGAAGTGGTGGAACCAGGGGTCTGCCTCAGTACCAGTGCCACGACTACACAGCCGGAGGTACCCCTGGGCCATCACTTCATGTGTACGAGGTGTACGGAGCGGAGCCGTGTGTGTACGAGGTGTACGGAGCGGAGCCGTGTGTGTACGAGGTGTGCGGAGCGGAGCCGTGTGTGTACGAGGTGTGCGGAGCGGAGCCGTGTGTGTACGAGGTGTGCGGAGCGGAGCCGCGTGTGTACGAGGTGTGCGGAGCGGAGCCGCGTGTGTACGAGGTGTGCGGAGCGGAGCCGCGTGTGTACGAGGTGTGCGGAGCGGAGCCGCGTGTGTACGAGGTGTGCGGAGCGGAGCCGCGTGTGTACGAGGTGTACGAAGCGGAGCCGCGTGTGTACGAGGTGTACGGAGCGGAGCCGTGTGTGTACGAGGTGTGCGGAGCGGAGCCGAGTGTGTACGAGGTGTACGTAGCGGAGCCGTGTGTGTACGAGGTGTACGTAGCGGAGCCGAGTGTGTACGAGGTGTGCGGAGCGGAGCCGTGTGTGTACGAGGTGTGCGGAGCGGAGCCGTGTGTGTACGAGGTGTGCGGAGCGGAGCCGTGTGTGTACGAGGTGTGCGGAGCGGAGCCGTGTGTGTACGAGGTGTGCGGAGCGGAGCCGTGTGTGTACGAGGTGTACGGAGCGGAGCCGTGTGTGTACTAGGTGTGCGGAGCGGAGCCGTGTGTGTACGAGGTGTGCGGAGCGGAGCCGTGTGTGTACGAGGTGTACGGAACGGAGCCGTGTGTGTACTAGGTGTGCGGAGAGGAGCCGGGTGTGTACGAGGTGTGCGGAGAGGAGCCGGGTGTGTACGAGGTGTACGGAGCGGAGCCGTGTGTGTACGAGGTGTACGGAGCGGAGCCGTGTGTGTACGAGGTGTACGGAGCGGAGCCGTGTGTGTACGAGGTGTACGGAGCGGAGCCGTGTGTGTACGAGGTGTACGGAGCGGAGTCATGTGTACGAGGTGTGCGGAGCGGAGCCGTGTGTGTACGAGGTGAGCGGAGCCGCGTGTGTACTAGGTGTGCGGAGAGGAGCCGGGTGCGTACGAGGTGTACGGAGCGGAGCCGCGTGCGTACGAGGTGTGCGGAGCGGAGCCGTGTGTACGAGGTGTACGGAGCGGAGCCGTGTGTACGAGGTGTACGGAGCGGAGCCGCGTGCGTACGAGGTGTACGGAGCGGAGCCGCGTGCGTACGAGGTGTGCGGAGCGGAGCCGTGTGTACGAGGTGTACGGAGCGGAGCCGCGTGCGTACGAGGTGTACGGAGCGGAGCCGCGCGTGTACAATGTGTACGATCCGTTGCATCCGTTCTGTCATTATATGCAAGGCATCCTTTGCATCCGTCACACAACGCAATGCAACGGATGCCGTTCAACGCAAGTGTGAAACTAGCCTAATAGGGCTTTGGCATGTGACTCTTTGAGAGCAGAAATTTCTGTCCTGAGGCAACAGATCATATCCCAAATGGACCAGCGTTACCTCTGCGCTAAAGACAAGCTATGTAGGAACTATTTTGAATTTGGGGATAAATGTGGTAAGTGGCTAGCCGGGCCGTTACACCCTAGAATGGCTCAGACCCCGGTTACGTCTATCAACACCGCACAGGGTAAGATAGTTCACTCTACCCTGCATATTTTGGAGGAATTCAGCTCATATTACTCTGCTTTATATAATCTCCCTGATAGGTTGGACCAGGGCCCCTCAGGTATGTGGCGAGACATTGAGGAATATTTCAACAAATTTTCACCTAGGAAAATCACAGAACAAGCGGCGGCCAACTTAGAGTCTGACTTTACAGAAACAGAGTTGAAAGCAGTTATACAGGGATTGAAAACAGGGAAAAGCATGGGCCCAGATGGGTTTACTTCCAGATTCTATAAAATGTGTGTCGAGGAGTGTAGCCCCCTCCTCCTTAAGGCTACATCTCACTAAGCGACATCGCTAGCGACATCGCTGCTGAGTCACGGTTTTTGTGGTGCAACAGCGGTCTTATTAATAATAATAAAAAAGTTTATATAGTGCCAACATATTCCGCAGCACTTTACAATCAGGTGGCGGTTGTATAGACAAAAACAGGACAAAATATTACATAATTCAACAGCTACAGGAGGAATGAGGGCCCTGCTCAAAAGCTTACAATCTATGGGGAAGAAGGGATACACAAAAGGTGAAGCACACTTGTAGATCTGGCCGGCCATTGTTATGCTAGTTTATTGGTTACATATAAAGATGAATGATCTGGTCTTTAGACAGTAACCTTTTGAGTGCCCTTACGTGCAATTGGTTGTATGTAGGATATGATGACAGAAATAGGAGAGAGAAGGTTACGAGTAGCATTTAGAAGGTTGGACGGGGGAGAGTTAGGTTAGGAAGTTATTATGATAAGCTTGTCTGAAGAGATGTGTTTTTAATGTACGCTTAAAAACTTGGGGACTGGATATTAGTCACATTCTTGTTAGCGATGTCACTGTGTGTGACATCCAGCAACGACCTGGCCTCTGCTGTGAGGTCGCCGGTCGTTGCTGAATGCCCTGGACAAATTTTTGGTCGTTGCTCTCCCGCTGTGAAGCACACATCGCGCGTGTTTGACAGCGAGAGAGCAACGATCTGAATGTGCAGGGAGCCGGCTTCTGCGGACGCTGGTAACCAAGGTACACATCGGGTAACCAAGCAAAGCGCTTTGCTTGGTTACCCAATATTTACCTTGGTTACCAGCGTCCGCAGCTTCTAGACGTTGTCTCCCTGCTCCCTGCACTCGTAGCCAAGGTACACATCGGGTAACTATAAGCAAAGCACTTTGCTTAGTAACCCGATGTGTACTATGGTTACCAAGCACAGTGTCGTTACACGGGTCGCTGGTGGCTGATCTCTGATTGACAGCTCACCAGTGACCATGTAGCGACGCTCCAGCGATCCCTACCAGGTCAGATCGCTGGTGGGATCGCTGGAGCGTCGCTTAGTGTGACGGTACCTTTAGGACCTTCAATTCCAACTCAAAATCTTGTAACTTCCCCCTACAGGCGGTGCAGGCATTTATATCAGTTAACCGGGTAAGGATCCCTCAGTCTGCTCAAATTATAGGCCAATATCCTTAATCAATGTGGATATAAAATTATACTCCAAAATGATAGCGAACCATACATCCCTGGGTTAATTCATAAGGAACAAGTGGTCTTTGTCCCAGTCAGGGAAGCCCGGGACAACACCATCAAGACCTTATCCCTAATTAATTAACGAGTGGACAAAACACCACTCTGCTTACTATCTGTAGACACCGAAAAGGCATTCGACCGGGTCCATTAGAAATTCCTGGAAACTGCACTGAGAACGGTCAGCATTGGGCAGTGGTTGGTGGACTGGAGTATGACCTTCTATGATGCCCCAACAGCACAGGTAGGGGTCAACGGGAGCCTGTCAGTCTCCTTTGCAATTAGGAACAGGACTGGACATGGGTGCCCATTGTCCCCTTTCCTCTATATACTGGTGATGGAGATGCTAGCTAATACGCTAAAGCAGAATTAAAGAAGTTGTCCAGTTACCAAAACTGATTTTTTTTTTTCTGATAAATCTTGCTAATATGTGCCCCTCAACACATCTATTATGTTTTTTCAGCAAAATTACCTTTTATTGTGCACTAGCAGCACATGCTCATTGCTGGCTCCAGCTCTGACGGGGTTAATCTCTCCTCTGACTTCCTGTGTTCAGTTCCTACAAGTCCCAGAATTCTTTGTGGCTCTAGGGCGGTGTCTGGCTTATCTAACACACCCATTGTGTCTAATACACCCACTCTGCTCCCACCCAAACCCTCCTCCCTGCCTCTTCCCAGTGGATGCACTGAGATCATCAATCACACAGAGACAGCAGCAGCTCTACTCTACACAGCCAGGGGAAGAAAGTGTGTGTGCGTATATACAGTGTGTGTATATACAGTGTGTGTGTATATATAGTGTGTGCGTATATACAGTGTGTGCGTATATACAGTGTGTGTGTGTGTATATACAGTGTGTGTGAGAGTGTGTATATATAGTGTGTGTGTGTATATACAGTGTGTGTGTGAGTGTGTATGTGTGTGTGTATATACAGTGTGTGTGTGAGTGTGTATGTGTGTGTGTATATACAATGTGTGTGTGAGTGTGTATGTGTGTGTGTGTCATACTCACCTGTCTGCAGGGTCCGGGTGCCATGCCTGCTTCCAGCCCCTGTCTCGGTCCCGCCGCTTCGGCTCTGTGCAGTCTCCCCGGTGCACGCACGAAGCTTGCAGGACCTGGCGGTGGATCACCTGATGCAGTCACCTGACGCATCAGCTGATCGTAGTCTCGCCGGCTTTTTCGCGCCCGGCCGGCTATCAGCTGATCCTGCCGTCAGGAGACTTCATCAGCTGATAGCCGGCAGCTCCTGCAGTGATGGGCCAGGATCAGACTCCGCTGCAGGAGCTGCCGGTAATCATCACAGACGTGAGTATTTTTTTTTTTTTTTTTTTTGCACCGATGCATCAGCTGATTGTATAATCGGCTTTTATACAATCAGCTGATGTGTGATGGGATTCACGTAGTTTAACCTGACACATCATCTGATCGCTTTGCCTTCCAGCAAACCGATCAGATGATATTGGATCCGGATTGGACGACGCGGGACCCTAACCCAGGATTACTGCGGAGGGGGGTTTATTTCAATAAAGATGGAGTCACTAATTGTGTTGTGTTTTATTTCTAATAAAAATATTTTTCTGTGTTGTGTTTTTTTTTTTTTTATCATTACTAGAAATTCATGGTGGCCATGTCTAATATTGGCGTGACACCATGAATTTCGGGCTTAGGGCTAGCTGATAATATACAGCTAGCCCTAACTCCATTATTACCCGGCTAGCCACCCGGCATCAGGGCAGCTGGAAGAGTTGGATACAGCGCCAGAAGATGGCGCTTCTATGAAAGCGCCATTTTCTGGGGTGGCTGCGGACTGCAATTCGCAGTGGGGGTGCCCAGAAAGCATGGGCACCCTTCACTGTGGATTCCAATCCCCAGCTGCCTAGTTGTACCTGGCTGGACACCAAAATTAGGCAAAGCTCACGTCATTTTTTTTTTAAATTATTTCATGAAATTCATGAAATAATTAAAAAAAAAAAAAGGGCTTCTCTATATTTTTGGTTCCCAGCCGGGTACAACTAGGCAGCTGGGGGTTGGGGGCAGCCCGTACCTGCCTGCTGTACCTGGCTAGCATACAAAAATATGGCGAAGCCCACGTCATTTTTTTTTTCTTTTTGGGTAAAAAACTGCATACAGTCCTGGATGGAGGATGCTGAGCCTTGTAGTTCTGCAGCTGCTGTCTGCTCTCCTGCATACAATGAACATTTTGAATAAGGAAATGACATCAGACCTTTTTTATTTTTTTCATCAACAATCTTTAATGGCATTGTGCACTGATTAAAAACGCAGTGAGCAAAAACGCAGCAAAAAAGGCACCAAATCGCGGCAAAAACGTGACATGCAGCACCGCAGGTGACAGAGCAGAGCACGTTGGTGACATGTTCTGCTCTGACACATAGTGTGCTGCATGTCACTGTATCCACTCTGGGACTTGTTGTGCAGGTGACCGGATGATACATGTCACTAACTGCCCCACTCTGTGATTTCTGCTGCATATTACCAACTGTATACACTCTCACCTGCACAACAAGTCCCATAATGGAGACAGTTAGTGACATGTAGCATCCGGTCACCTGCACAACAAGTGCCAGAGTGGAGAAAGATAGTGACATGCAGCACACTATGTGTCAGAGCAGAGCATGTCACTGTCTCCACTCCGCTGACCTCACAGCCCGTACACGCTGCGATGGATGCAGGGGGACACAGAACAAGTAATCGGCCAACACTGGTGTCATCTGATTACTTGGGATGAATTGAGCAGTAAAATGCTCTGGTGCTCGATGGGCGAAGCCCATGCCTTTTTTTTTTTTAAAAAATTCATTAAAAATAAAAAAAAAAAAAATCACATTGTTTGTGGGCTCCCGCTGCATTTTCTGTTGCTAAGGGTAACCAAAGCAGCTACTGGCTGCTAGCCCCCGCTGCTTGGTGTTACTTTCACTGGCAATAGAAATGCAGGGAAGCATTTTTTTTTTTATAAAGGTTTTTCCCTGAAAACTTTTTTAAGAAAATGACGTGGGCTTCGCCATATTTTTGTATGCTAGCCAGGTACAGCAGGCAGCTACGGGCTGCCCCCAACCCCCAGCTGCCTAGTTGTACCCGGCTGGGAACCAAAAATATAGAGAAGCCCTTTTTTTTTTTTTTTATTTCATGAATTTCATGAAATAATTAAAAAAAAAAATGACATGGGCTTCGCCGAATTTTTAAGTCCAGCCAGGTACAACTAGGCAGCTGGGGATTGGAATCCGCAGTGAAGGGTGCCCAAACTTTCTGGGCCCCCCGCTGCGAATTGCAGTCCACAGCCGCCCCAGAAAATGGCGCTTTTATAGAAGCGCCATCTTCTGGCGCTGTATCCAACTCTTCCAGTGGCCCTGGTGGCAGGTGGCACGCTGGGTAATAAGGGGTTAATACCAGCTATGTTTTACCCGCTGGTATAAAGCCCGAGATTCTAAATGTCAGGCCAAGGTTGACCTGGCCATTAAGAATCTCCAATAAAGGGTTTTAAAAAAAAAAAAAAGACCACACAGAGAAAAATACTTTATTAGAAATAAATACACAGACACAGTAGGGACTCCATGTTTACTACTCCCTCTCACCACTCCACGATGGAGAGATTTCTGTACTGACCACGCCAGGAGAGAGCGAGGGAAAAGAGAGCGAGCGAGGGGGGGGAGGAAAAGAGAGCGAGCGGGGGGGGAAGAGAGCGAGCGGGGGGGAGAAGAGAGCGAGCGGGGGGGAGAAGAGAGCGAGCGGGGGGGAGAAGAGAGCGAGCGGGGGGGAGAAGAGAGCGAGCGGGGGGAGAAGAGAGCGAGCGGGGGGGAGAAGAGAGCGAGCGGGGGGAGAAGAGAGCGAGGGGGGGGAAGGAGAGCGAGGGGGGGGAGGAAAAGAGAGCGAGGGGGGGGAGGAAAAGAGAGCGAGGGGGGGGGAGGAAAAGAGAGCGAGGGGGGGAGGAAAAGAGAGCGCAGGGGGGAGGAAAAGAGAGCGCAGGGGGGAGGAAAAGAGAGCGCAGGGGGGAGGAAAAGAGAGCGCAGGGGGGAGGAAAAGAGAGCGCGGGGGGAGGAAAAGAGAGCGCGGGGGGAGGAAAAGAGAGCGCAGGGGGGAGGAAAAGAGAGCGCAGGGGGGAAGAGAGCGAGGGAAAAGAGAGGGGAGAGGAGAGAGGGATAAGAGGGGGGCAGGGAAGAGGGGAGGGGGAGAAGAGTGGGAGGAGAGAAGAGAGTGGGGAAAGAAGAGGGGGGGGGCAGAGGTGCTCTGTCACCAACTGTCTCCACTCTGTGACTTGTGGTGCAGGTGACAGAGTGCAGACAGTTGGTCCCATGCAGCAGGACAGATGGCAGAGCACAGCGGTGACATGCCAGTGTCTTGCTGCTGGGAGGAGCAGATGATCACACTGCCCGACACCGGCCGCTCTCCTGACATCGCAGCAGAGCGGGCGGGTGGACAGTGTGAGCACATACTTACGTGCAGGGGGGGATTCAGCTAAAGACTCCCCCCCCCCCTGTACTGCACACTGCGCCCCGTGCCTCAGCCTCTCTGCAGGACGCTTCCGGCCCCACACTGACTTCCTCCGGATCCTCCCCTCGATGCTGAGCTGTGATGTGCGGTAGTCACCGCCCACAGCCCTGTCACTCAATCTGAGTGGCGCCGGCATCCTGTGACGTACCCGTCTTGTTTGAGAGCCCGGAAATGCCGGGACGTCAGAGGATGCCGGCGGCCACAGCTCCAGGGGGTCATGTGACCGGCACTGAGCGTGCAGGATAGCGCCGCTCAGTGCCAGAACTGGAAACAGAAGCCAATGGAGAAGACGCCTAGAAAGGTAAGTAGAGCTCATACAGAAAATAAAAAAAATGGGTGAACCACCCCTTTAAGGAAATACAAGTGGGCCCATCGGACCATAAAATGTCATTATTTACCGATGACTTACTCCTTTACGTGTCCTCCATCAGAACAAGTATCCCCTCCATCTTAAAAGAATTTTGTCACTTCAGCAAATTGAGTAACTTAAAGGTGAACCTGCAGAAATCGGAGATAGTCAATATTTCTCTGCCACCCTCAGCGGTCAGGTCTTTCCAGACAGCATTTTCCTTCAAGTGGAGCTCCCAGTCAATTAACTATCTAGGCATTCATATAGCTGTGGATATACAATCCATGTATCAGCTGAATTACTCAGCTCTCTGGGATATGATTGACCGGGAACTTAAGGCCTTGAGTAATTTGCCTATCTCATGGTTTGGGAGAACGAACGCTCTTAAAATGGACATTCTACCTAAAATACTTTACTTCTTCCAAACTATCCCATGGGAACTAGATGCGGCCTTTTTTCTCAACCTACGGAAAACTATGGGAAACTTCATGTGGCACGGGGGTAAGTTCCAATTGAGTCATAAGGTTCTGGTTAGACTGAGGGAGATGCATGGGACTACCCAATTTGAAAGCCTATCATGCGGCGGCAATCAGTACCTGTGTATTGGATCTTATTCATAACAAGGGTTCTAAGCTGTGGGTGGAAATTGAGCATGATATCTCTGAGGCTCAGACACTGAGAGTCTTTTGGTTGTCTTCTAGGGTGAACCTGGGAGACATGGGTATGTTC
This sequence comes from Anomaloglossus baeobatrachus, assembly GCF_048569485.1. NCBI lineage: Eukaryota > Metazoa > Chordata > Amphibia > Anura > Aromobatidae > Anomaloglossus > Anomaloglossus baeobatrachus. Next base: position 551,979,544 of record NC_134357.1, on the reverse strand, counting down.
TACACAATGTTTAGTCTGGCCACCATTTGGAGAGGCATTGTCAGACACTTAAGTTTGGTGTCCACCCCGGGACCTCTTACTTCCTGGAGGGCAATTCCCATGTAATCTACAAGAGCCAGCCATGCGCCTGCTCCTCTCTGGCCCGGGCCGAGTGTCTCGCTTGCGAGATATCATGGACTCCTCGGGTTGTAAAACGCTAGAGGAGATACTGGGGCGTAGGGAGAGAGCCCCCGGGCACTGGCTGCAATATTTCCAACTACGTAGCTAGGTTCAGTCTCTGATCTTGGGGGGGTACCATGTGTCCATGTTCTCGGGGTCCATGTCTAGTGTTAAGAAAGACCCATTGCCGTTCTTTTTGATTGCGGTGCTTCAGCTTATCCCTAGGTTCTGGAAAACCACCTATGTCCTGCAGAGGATAGATTGGAATTACCAAAAGGAAACCATACAGAGAGCCATAAAATATAATTTTTATTAGTTTAAGAATAAAAACAAGGTATAGACAAGAGTGATTGAAAGAAACACCAACATGAACAGCAGGGGAGAGATGAGTAAAATAAATGTGCCGGTACAAAGCTATGCATACACAGCACTGCTTATACTGTCAGAAAGGTGAGACAATTGTATGCATAAGCAGGCAGGGTCATAAATAATAGAAGGTACAAGTGACAGTCAGAAATATATCATCATATTAAATCCACAGTGATCAGAGTGATATCTTCAGAATGATCCATAGCAATTACCTAATGGCATCTCCTCCTGCTGGTGCTGGCGTCCGTCCCTACACGTGTTTCAGCATAAAGCCTTCATCAGGGGGCCCCCTGATGAAGGCTTTATGCTGAAACACGTGTAGGGACGGACGCCAGCACCAGCAGGAGGAGATGCCATTAGGTAATTGCTATGGATCATTCTGAAGATATCACTCTGATCACTGTGGATTTAATATGATGGTATATTTCTGACTGTCACTTGTACCTTCTATTATTTATGACCCTGCCTGCTTATGCATACAATTGTCTCACCTTTCTGACAGTATAAGCAGTGCTGTGTATGCATAGCTTTGTACCGGCACATTTATTTTACTCATCTCTCCCCTGCTGTTCATGTTGGTGTTTCTTTCAATCACTCTTGTCTATACCTTGTTTTTATTCTTAAACTAATAAAAATTATATTTTATGGCTCTCTGTATGGTTTCCTTTTGGTAATTTCAGTTTTGTTTGTACATACAGCCTGGGCATCTATGCCCATAATATTACATGCATGGAACTTTTTGACATTTTGGTATTTACCTTTTATTACTTTCTATAATATTATTTGGGTTATTTTGTTCCAGTGTATTTGGCATCTTTAGTCATTAGAGGATAGATTGGGTAGAGACGATTAACACGCTCCAGCACTAGGAGATCAGGGCATTTGACGAGAAGTCTGACTCCAAATAGTTTGCGATCTGGTATCCCTGGATATTCTTTAAGGAGTCAGCTGGGTTTCAACAGTGGTTGGCGCAGGGGGTGTTGGAGACCTGACTGAGTCTAGAAGCGCAGATCTGGGACCGGAGGGAGACCATTATGTTCCCACCACAGGGACACTTAATTTGATCCCTCCCCCATCTATCTGTCTCATTCTTTCTTCTCATTTTCCCTCTTTCTTTTCCTTTTCTTCTCTCCTATCTTGCTTCTTTTCCATTCACTTGTTGTTATATAACCAAAATTGTACAGAGAATTTTACACATGGCAATCCATTTACTAAAGTTGATTGTTATAAAAGCACATGCCTAGTCAGGAGAAAGAGGTGACCCCCTCGACCTGACTCAACTGTAGTTGATATTATGTTCCTGGCTATTTGAATGCCTGGAAATATTTGGTAATTTTTTTTCTTCTTTGTTTAATAAAAATATATTGAACCTAAAAATTGATTTTAATTGCATGAAACACTTTTGGTCTTCCTCTTTAGTGTTAGGGAGACATTCTGTGGTTGTATCTATTTTTTAAAAGTTGTCATAGTGTCAGCCATTACTACCTCTTGTGGTAGGGCATTCCACAGTACAGCCATGGCCAAAAGTTTTGAGAATGACACCAAAATTATATTTTCACATGATCTGTTGCCCTCTGGTTTTTAATTGTGTTTGTCTGATGTTTATATCACATACAGAAATATATTTGCAATCATATTATGAGTACCAAAAGGTTATATTGACAGTTAGAATGAGTTAATGCAGCAAGTCAATATTTGCAGTGTTGACCCTTCTTCTTCAGGATCTCTGCAATTCTCCCTGGCATGCTCTCAATCAACTTCTGGACCAAATCCTGACTGATAGCTGTCCATTCTTGCATAAGCAATGCTTGCATTTAGCCAGAATTTGTTGGTTTTTGTTTGTCCACCCGTCTCTTGATGATTGCCCACAAGTTCTCAATGGGATTAAGATCTGGCGAGTTTCCAGGCCATGGACCCAAAATCTCTATGTTTTGTTCCATGAGCCATTTAGTGATCACCTTTGCTTTATGGCAAGGTGCTCCATAATGCTGGAAAAGGCATTGTTGGGCGCCAAACTGCCCTTGGACAGTTGGGAGAAGTTGCTCTTGGAGGACATTCTGGTACCATTCTTTATTCATGGCTGTGTTTTTAGGCAAGACTGTGAGTGAGCCGATTCCCTTGGCTGAGAAGCAACCCCACACATGAATCGTTTCAGGATGCTTAACAGTTGGCATGAGACAAGACTGGTGGTAGCGCTCACCTCTTCTTCTCCTAATAAGCTGTTTTCCAGATGTCCCAAACAATCGAAAAGGGGATTCATCTGAGAAAATGACTTTACCCCATTCCTCAGCAGTCCACTCCCTGTACCTTCTGCAGAATATCAGTCGGTCCCTGATGTTTTTTCTGGAGAGAAGAGGCTTCTTTGCTGCCCTCCTTGAAATCAGGCCTTGCTCAAGCAGTCTCCGCCTCACAGTGCGTGCAGAAGCACTCACACCAGCCTGCTGCCATTGCTGAGCTAGCTCGGCACTGCTGATAGTCCGATCCCGCAGCTGAAACAGTTTTAAGATACGGTCCTGGCGTTTGCTGGTCCTTCTTGGGCGCCCTGGAGCCTTTTTGGCAACAATGGAAGCTCTCTCCTTGAAGTTCTTGATGATGCGATAGATTGTTGACTGAGGTGCAATCTTTGTAGCTGCGATACTCTTCCCTATTAGGCCATTTTTGTGCAGAGCAATGATGGCTGCACGTGTTTCTTTAGAGATAACTGAAGAGAAACAATGATACCAAGCACCAGCCTCCTTTTAAAGTGTCCAGTGGTGTCATTCTTACTTAATCATGACTGATTGATCGCCAGCCCTGTTCTCATAAACACCCACACCTGTGTTAAAGGAACAATCACTAAAACAATGTTAGCTGCTCCTTTTAAGGCAGGATTGCAATGATGTTGAAATGTGTTTTGGGGGTTGAAGTTCATTTTCTTAGCCAACATTGACTTTGCAAGTAATTTCTGTTAAGCTGATCACTCTTTATGACATTCTGGAGTATATGCAAATTGCCATTAGAAAAACTTAAGCAGTAGACTTTGTAAAAATTAATATTTGTAGCATTCTCAAAACTTTTGCCCATGACTGTATAACTACTCTTAACTGTAAAGAACCCTTTCCTATTTAGCTGCCGTAATCAACCTACTTTTTCAACCTCTCATCATAATTCCTAGTTCCTTGTAATAATCTAGTTTGCCTGCCTTTGAACTGACTCTATCTTCTTAATATTCTTTTTAAAATGTGGAGCCCAAAACTGGATCCCATAATCTAGATGTGGCCTTCCAACTAAGTGACTTACAGAGGGGTAACAATACATTGAGATCACGGGATCTAATCTTTCTTTTTATACACCCTAAAATCTTGCTTGCTTTAGCAGCTGCTGCTTGACATTGAGTGCTGCTGCACAGCTTATTTGTAATCAGAATACTCAAGTTCTTCTCCTGTTCTGTAGTCCCGAGTTTACTTCCATTTAATGTATACACAGTTATAGGATTACTCCGTCCTAGGTGCATTACGTTACATTTATCTCATTTAAAATCTCATTTGCCAGTTGTCTGCCCATTGTGACTTCTTATCCAGATCGTTTAGTAATATTGTACTATCAAGGTCCATTTTTAATATCCTACATAGTTTGGTGTCATCAGCAAAGACTGACACTTTATTATCAGTCCCATCCACATAAAGAGATTAAAAATAATCGGTCCTAGCACAGATCCCTGTGGTCTCCACTGCTGACTTTAGCCAATTAAGAGAATGTACCATTTATGACTACTCTTTGTTTCCTATCTTTTAGCCAATTCCTTACCCAGTTTCACATCGTTTCCCCTAGTCCCTGCTTCTGGAGCTTTAGTATAAGGCTATGTGCGCACAGTGCGTTTTTCGTGGCGTTTTTGCGCGTTTTTCAGGTGCGTTTTTGGCCTCAAAACTGCATGACTTTGCTTCCCCAGCAAAGTCTATGAGTTTTCATTTTTGCTGTCTGCACACAACTTTTTTTTTTAAGCTGCGTTTTTGAGCTTGAAAAAAAAAATGGACATGTCAATTCTTTCCTGCGTTTTTCTGCGTTTTCCGCCCATGCAATGCATTGGAAAAACGCAGCAAAACGCAGAGATCAAAAACGCACCAAATCGCGGTAAAAACACATGCGTTTTTTGATGCGTTTTTTTCGACGCGGGTGCGTTTTTGTGCGTTTTTATCGGCCAAAAACGCAAAAAAATGCAGCGTTAAAAAAACGCAGCGTGCGCACATAGCCTAAGGCTGTTATGTGGTACAGTATCAAATGCCTTTGCAAAGTCCAAATAAATCACATCAGCTGCATTACCAATATCCAGATTTGCACTTACCTTCTCATAGCACCCAACATGTTGGTTAGACATAACTTATCTTTCATGAATCCATGCTTTCTGTCAATTATTATATTATTTTCTGCAATATATGTTTGCATGTCATCCCTTAAATGCCCTCAAAAAGTTTGCACACTACTGATGTCAGGCTTACTGGATGGTAGTTGCCTAGATCCACCCTCTTACCTTTCTTAAATATTGCTACATCAGCAATCCCTGACCAAAGTCGCTAACGACCTACTAACCGCAAAAGCCAAGCAGCACTACTCTGTCCTCCTCCTCCTGGACCTTTCCTCTGCCTTCGATACAGTAGACCACTCCCTTCTATTACAAATTCTCTCATCTCTGGGCATCACAGACTTGGCGCTATCTTGGATCTCCTCATACTTATCCAACCGAACTTTCAACGTCACCCACTCTCACACCAGTTCCTCATCTCGCCCCCTATCTGTCGGGGTCCCCCAAGGTTCAGTTCTTGGAGCCCTGCTGTTCTCCATTTACACCTTCGGCCTGGGACAGCTCATAGAGTCCCATGGCTTTCAGTATCATCTCTATGCGGATGATACACAGATCTACCTCTCTGGACTGACATCACCTCCCTACTAACCAGAATCCCACAATGTCTGTCTGCTATTTCATCCTTTTTCTCTGCTCGATTCCTAAAACTGAACATGGACAAAACAGAATTCATTGTCTTTCCTCCTCCTCACTCAACTCCCCCACCTGACATATCCATCAATGTCAATGGCTGCTCACTTTCCCCAGTGCCACGCGCTTGCTGCCTGGGAGTAATCCTAGACTCTGATCTCTCTTTCAAGCCACACATCCAAGCCCTTTTCACCTCCTGCCGCCTCCAACTCAAAAATATTTCCTGGATCCGTACATTCCTTTCCCAAGAAGCTGCAAAAACCCTAATACATGCCCTTATTATCTCCCGTCTGGATTATTGCAACCTCCTGCTCTGTGGCCTCCCTTCTAACAGTCTCGCACCCCTACAATCTATTCTAAACTATGCTGCCCGGCTAATCCACCTGTCCCCCCGCTACTCCCCGACCTCTCCTCTCTGCCAATCCCTTCACTGGCTTCCCATTGCCCAACGACTCCAGTTCAAAACACTAACCATGACATACAAAGCCATCCACAACCTGTCTCCTCCTTACATCTGTGACCTAGTCTCCCGGTACTTACCTACACGTAACCTCCGATCCTCACAAGATCTCCTTCTCTACTCCCCTCTCATCTCCTCTTCCCACCATCGCATCCAAGATTTCGCCCGTGCCTCCCCCATACTCTGGAATGCTCTGCCACAACACATCAGACTCTCGCCTACATTGCCAAGCTTCAAAAGGAACCTGAAGACCCACCTCTTCCGACAACCCTACAACCTGCCGTAACCCTCAGTCTGATACAGCGCCGCACAATCAGCTCTACCCTCACCTACTGTATCCTCACCTATCCCTTGTAGACTGTGAGCCCTCGTGGGCAGGGACCTCTCTCCTCCTGTACCTGTCTGTGTCTTGTACTGTTTATGATTATTGTACTTGTCCCTCTTATGTATACCCCTTTCACATGTAAAGCGCCATGGAATTGATGGCGCTATAATAATAAATAATAATAATAATCCTTCAATGCTGAGTCACCACCCCTGTTACATGCGAGTCTAAGAAGATGAGATACAGTGGTCTGTCGATTACTGAGCTCAATTCCCCCAATATTTGTGGATGAATGCCATCTGGCCCAGGGAGGGGATTTGTCAATGTTTAATTTACTCAGACAAAGGCGTACTTCTTCTTGTGTTAAATTAATTATATTAGGTGGTGAACTTTGATTTTTAACTTCTTGAATGATCCCTAGAACAGTCAGTCCCTTGGTGAACACTGATGAGAAGTCCCTGTTTAATATTTCAGTCTTTTCTTTGTCCTCTATAATTAACTTGTTATTATATTTTAAGGGGCCGATACCATCCTTGGCTTTCTTTTTGGCATTAATGTATTTATTAAAACATTTGGGATTTATTTTAATGTCCTTGGCGATATTTTTGTTTCAGTAGCTAATTTTGCTTGCATGATTTCTTTTTCTATTTCCTATTGAGATCTTTATACTCCTTTAATGCTATTTCTGTATTCTCAGCCTTCAAGATTTTAAACACCCTTTGTTTTTCTTTTATTATACTTTGTACAGTCTTATTTATCCATAGTGATTTCTTTTTATTCCTGGATATTTTATTACCAGAGGTTATAAGTTTTTTTTACAGGACTCTACGAGTATATCCTTAAACTTACCCCATTTATGTTCGGTATCCCCAGTTACCATGACTTTGTCCTAATCTACACATTTAAGCTTTTCCCTTAATTTGTGGAAATCAGCTTTCCTAAAATTCCAGGTTTTAACATTTCCCCTTTCAAATGTTCTATTGAATATTACGTTGAAGCTTACCATATTATGATCGCTGGTGCCCAAGTGCTCCCGGTTCTGTAGATCTGAAATTGTATCTGGTCTATTTCACAGGACCAGATCTAGCAAATTATCTTCCCTGGTCGGTTCATCTATCATCTGAGAGAGATAATTGTCTTGAATTGTAGATAAGAACTTACAGCTTTTAGCACAACCCGAAGATTCTATGTCCCACTGAATGTCTGGATAGTTGAAATCCCCCATAATAAACACCAGTTTATTATTATTAGCTGCCTTTTCAATTTATTGCAGCATTTCACCTTCTACCTGTTCAGGTATGTTAGGAGGCTTGTAGCAAACTCTAATTAGCAGCTTTCTGTTATTCCCCTCCCCATGAACATTTACCCATACTGACTCTACATTGTTGCAGCTCCCCCCAATGTCATCATTGAGCACAGGTCTTAGGTTAGATTTGATAAATATACACACCCCTCCACCTTTTCTGTCTTTCCTGTCCTTCCTGAATGTAGTATAACCGTCTACATTTGTCACCCAGTCACGGCTCTGATCCGGTTTCCGTAATGCCCACCACATCATAATCCATGGTTGACATAAGAATCTCCAATTCATTCATTTTGTTTGCAAGACTTCTTGCATTTGCCAGTAGTCATTTAAGGCTAAGTTCACACTTCCGTTGTTTTCAATCCGTCAGGTCCGTCAGCAACGGATCAGTTGTTTTTTAGATGTCAACTGATGCAACTGATGTGTTTTTCACAGGATTCCTTTCACAGTAATCCTGTGAAAAAACGGATCCGTTGCGTCCGTTACATCCGCTGTGCGTCCGTTTTTTGACGGATCAGTCATTATCCGTTTGTGTTTGGGACAGCCCAGTGGGCGTGCCAAACATGCTGGGCATGCTCAGTAGAGCATGATGGAATCCAGTGCTGGATTCCGTCGTAAGACGGATTACGACGGAATCCAGCACCATAGACATACATTGCAAGTGTGACGGATGGCGACGGATTCCTGCGCGGTGCGTTGTTTTCGACGGCCCGAAAAACGTTACATTCTGCGTTGCTCCCCACCCGGCGGCCAGTCAAAAAACGACGGGCCGCGACGCAGCGGACGCAACACAGGGTCATCAGTCACAATCTGCCACTAATGCAAGTCTATGGGACTCCGCTAAACGGATTCCGTTGTTTACCATAGCAGCGGATTTCGACTGATACATTTTAGCGGAAATGTGAACTTAGCCTGATACAATTAACACAATCCTTACTCCTTGCCTCCCTACTTTCCTTGCATGTCCTAGCCCCCCCAAACCTTCATTGACCCCTACTGTCTCACTGTCTCTATCCCATTATTTGCTTTACTACCTGTGAAGATGTAATTTACCCTCTCACTGTATATGCTGTGATACTATGTCATGATATGCATATTTCCCTGGTTGTATTAGTTGTAATTCATGTATTTCCTTGGGGGAGCTACTGATCTCAATGTGTCTCTCTCATACAATTGTAGTCTTGGCATCTAATGTGATTATGTAAATAGCCTGTCCTCTTCTTTCCAGAGTTGTGTATCTAATCTGTAATTGAATTGGCCAGTGAAGGAATAGTCATTGTTCTGCACAGCAGGGGATCCCTTCATCTACTGTGGCTGGCAGACATATTGGAGCCCTGTGATGGACCAAACCATTGATGATAGGATGTGTGACCCCCACCCCCTGAACATGGTGGGCTGGTCAAGGAGCACAGACAATGCATTTCCCTTTTTGTAACTTCAGAGTGAGCTGAAACTTGAAGGGAGCAGGAGCTCCAGCCTGTGTGGCTGTGGACACGGACGGAGCTAGGCCTGTGTGGCGGCCCGTGGGATTGTGTGGAACTCTTTGGACTACTGTAAGGACGATTGCTTTGTAATCCGGTCCGAGGATTGTCGGGAAGGGCCCCCGAATCTGTTTTACGTGGACTTATCGTGTGCTGTTCCAGTGTTCTTGTGAATAAACCTGTTGGATCGTTCCTCGGCCTGTTGTCTCTCCTTGCTCTGCTGTACACCCCGTCACACTACCCTCCCCCCAGATCCTAGTTTAAAAGCTCCTCCATCCATCCATCCATTGAGGTGCAGCTCGTCCCTACCGTAGAGCCTGTAGCCAGCTGAGAAGTCGGCCCAATTCTCCATGAACCCAAACCCTTCCTTCCTGCACCAATTTCTAAGCCACGCATTTATCTCTCTAAGCTCCTGCTGTCTTTCTAGTGATGCACGTGGCACCAGTAGTATTTCTGAAAACACCACTTGGAGGACCTGGACTTCAGCTTCTCTCTTAGTTCCTTGTAATCATTTGTAAGGACCTTCAACCTGCCTATAACTTCATCATTAGTACCAATGTGCGCTCTGTAAGTGGCAAAAACTTTTTTGCCACTTACAGAGTGAGTAGCCGTTTTTCTTCCCTGGATGATTGGATTCCATACTACACCGTATGCTGAGCACCACTCTGCCAGGCTCCTCTAATACAGGCGCATGTGAAGTCCAGGATCAGCTGTTTTTCACTGAACTGTGAGTACGGCTCCACTGCCCGGCGCAATTGCTCTGCAGTGCCCGACCTTTTTCTATAACTATTAGTACCAATGTGCACCATGACCTCTGGGTTTTCCCCAGCCCTACCCTGCAATCTATGTCTATTTGATCCACAATATACCGAACCCGAGCACCAGGTCGACAACACTGTTTGGCATTCACGGTCTCGGCGACAAATGACCCTGTCTGTCCGCCTAATTATAGAGTCCCCCACCACCAACATCTGTCTGGCCTTTGATGCACTCCTATTTCCCTCCTTCCTACAGCAGTCGTTTTTCTGTTTGCTAGGAGCAATGTCCTGCTATAGTGATACTAGTCCTGGGCCTGCATTCCTAATATCAGCCAAAGAGGCATATTTACTAGGTTGTGCTAGATCAGGGCTAGGCTCCCTGACACTTTTCCCCCTACCTCTTCTTCTGTTATCCAGCTACCTACCTCTGGGTCCTGACCTTCCCCACCTCCACCCTCCTCCATAGCATTGGCTCCAGCCAGAGAAAGCTCAGTGAGCTCTAAACTCCTCTCCAGGTTTGTAATGCTCCTGAGTGTTGTGAGATGCATATTTAGATCAGTTACCTGGGCTTCCAAATATGTAACACGCTGACATCGAGTGCAGACATATTCACCCTCCAACGGCTGCTCAAGGCAGGCATACATGTAACAAGACCCACACCTGGTAGCATTGTCCATGGAGCAGCTATTAAATTGGGATAAACAGTACAGTTAAAAGTAGAAAAACAATGGAAAACTTGTAATGATAATTCCAAACTATGCTCTTGTGTCAGTAAACTGAAAAAAAATCGGTAAAAAAATACAAATGGGTATCTTTCCTTAGCAATAACACAAAACCTACAGAAGAAAGAACTCCATCACAATTACATAGTGAAAATCAATTTCTTTATTTCATAGACAATAGTTATTACTTGCAGCAAAGATGGGTTGCAGTGTGTACATTGGCCAGGCCAAACACTAGTACTCTACCAGGATACAGCTAAACCCCCCACTAAGTGGAGGCATCACAGGTGCTATTTTTATATTTAGTGTTGGGACCTACAAGCATGAGGTTCCCGTGACGAGGGTTGGAGGCTTCCGTTTTATGGCCATAAATACCATCTAAAACCTCATACATATTTTTTGTACAGGATACAGCCAGGCCCCTTTCTGTTGGGCCTTGCATTTTAGAGTTTCTGTCCCTGCATGGTACACAGATGGAGCATGGCTTGGCAGCCCGCCTGATCTAATAGTATGCGGGTTTGTGACTGTGCGTCTGCTAGTGTGAACAGCGCTCTATGCAAGCCATCAGTGTGCAGTTTTACCATCCAGCAATTGCCCCCTCCATTCTTTTTAAGTGTGTGTGTGATTTGCTCCTCCTGCATCTGTCATGCCTCCACTTAGTGGGGGCTTAGCTGTATCCTGGTAGAGTATTCGTTTTTGGCCTGGGCGATGTACACCTCAGCCCATCTTTGCTGTAAGTAATACTTATTTTTTGGAGGGTATTTAATTCTTTTTTTGTTGCTATTTTCATAGAAAATAGTTAAAACAAAAAAAATCAAAAGAGAGGAAGTGTACAGAACAAAGCCCTAGAGGGTAATGGCAAATAAATTAATACACACAAAATGTACTCCTTAAGAAATAAAAAAAAAAAAAAATGTACATAAGGTAAGTATAATTTGAATAGTACAACAACACCCACATGAATGTAACCGCCAAAAATAACATCAATCAGTAGAAATAGGCAAAATAGTCATATTCCATTTAAATAATTATTACCTACAACCAAAAATTTATTCAGTATTAGATTGATCAATTCTATTTTGACAAACAATAGGCACTGGAAACTCCAACAAGCAAACCTGAGACATATAAATGAATAATGTTCTCAAAAGCATCCAAATTCAGCACTAGATGGTAATAAAGCAGAATCTGGAAAGCACACAGCTATGTACGAATAATGGAATCTTGTTCACACTTGAAATAATTCATATATTAAATTAATTAATTGGTTGGTAAAATTATAAAGTAAAGAACAAAAAACCTGTTGTGAATAGCATAAATATGATGTATGTGCTGAAAAACATAGGTATAATATAGGTAAGGGCTGTAATATCTAAAGTTCAGCAGCAGATGGCAGTGGAGTAGATTATATGAAACACACAGCTGCGTGTAGTAACAGCGTTGGAAGGACCGTGAGTCACATGTCCAAAATTTCAAACACAGCTTCTGAGGAAGCTATGACGGCGAAATGCGCATCAAGGGGGGGGGTCCCTACGGTAATGACAATCTTTATCTTTATTTCTGCTTAATTTATATTTGTATTACTAGGTTTTTGGCATCCATATCTTTCTACATTTGTGTTTGAAATTTTGGACATGTGACTCATGGTCCTTCCAACGCTGTTACTACACGCAGCTGAGTGTTTCATATAATCTACTCCATTGCCATCTGCTACTGAACTTTGGATATTACAGCCCTTATATTACATAGTTCATTTATGTGTCTCAGGCAGTGGCGTACCGTCAATAGAGGCAGGTCACGCGACTGCTACGGGGCTCATGAGTTGAAGGGGCCCGGGGGTCATTGCTGCTCACGGTATCAGCTCCAGCACCCCCCCCTCCGATTGCAGTGCCAAATGATACAGTTGAAAGCGACGATGACACAGAGCGCAGCATGTCCTATCATCATTGTCCTGCTGTGCTCTGACAGTTCAACATAGCGGTGAAGTCACTAGTCGCCACCGTGTTGAAGTAGACAGAGCACAGACATCTGGCAAACTAGGAGCAGCGGCGGGGGACCGAAGTGAGGTGAGTATGCAGGAACAGCGCGGTATCCACTGGAGGGCCCCAGGTCTTTAGTGAGGCCCCCAGTGCTTCATATAGGCAAGGTTAACCGCCCTCTGCTATCGGCTGGCTGGGCTAGAGCAGGGGGCCCCATGTGGCTCCACAAGCTGCTGTTCCGGGGCCACCTGCTTTTTCTATGTCGGCCGGGGCTGCACTGCACCTTCAGAAGTTCTTGTGCAGCCCCGGAAGTGTCACCTTTAACGCTGCCGTGTCTGCTAACTGTGACGTCACGCTGTGCGCCCTGGACTCCTGCTTCCCGCCGGAGAGGATCAATGGAGCCTACACGCCGGACTGGAGACAAGCTGGGGGGGAACGTAAGAAGTCCTCTAGTGTGTGTGTGTGTGTGTGTGTGTAATATATATACAGTGTGTGTGTTATATATATTTATATATATATATATATATATATATATATATATATATATATATATATATATAGTGTGTGTTTCCAACAGTGTAGACCAGCTCACTCCTGTGAACCACCTGGGGCCTCAGCAGACCTGGTTAACTCCGTTGTGCCCGGATCAGGATGTAGGAGACCATCCATACAAATGTGAGCAACGACAGAGCAAAGTCCAGCAATAACATGAGCAATCCAGGATGCTGTTGAAAAATGTTTTCTTTTATTCATAAATCCGTTAAAATGCAGTGGTCCAAGCAGTTCAAAACAGCATTAACGCAGGAAAGTAGTGCAGTCCTATCTGCACTACTTTCCTGCGTTAATGCTGTTTTTGTTCACATAGAGTGTGTGTTTATATATATATATATATATATATATATATATATATATATATATATACGGTATATATATATATATATATATATATATATTATATATATATATATATATACCCCGTACATATTGCACACACACACACACACTCTCTCTATATATATTACACAAACACTCTCTCTCTCTCTCTCTCTCTTATATATATATAATACATACACTCTATATATATATTACACACACACTATACAGTACAGACCAAATGTTTTGACACACCTTCTCATTCAAAGAGTTTTCTTTATTTTCATGACTCTGAAAATTGCAGATTCACATTGAAGGCATCAAAACTATGAATTAACACATGTGGATTGAAATACCTAACAAGAAAGTATGAAACAACTGAAAATATGTCTTATATTCTAGGTTCTTCAATGTAGCCACCTTTTGCTTTGATTACTGCTTTGCACACTCTTGAGCTTCAAGATGTAGTCACTGGAAATGGCTCTCACTTCACAGGTGTGCCCTGTCAGGTTTAATAAGTGGGATTTCTTGCCTTATAGATGGGGTTGGGACCATCAATTGTGTTGTGCAGAAGTCTGGTGGACACACAGCTGATAGTCCTACTGAATAGACTGTTAGAATTTGTATTATGGCATGAAAAAAGCAGCTAAGTAAAGAAAAACGAGTGGCCATCATTACTTTAAGAAATGAAGGTCAGTCAGTCCGAAAAATTGAGAAAACATTCAAAGTGTCCTCAAGTGCAGTGGCATAAAACATCAAACGCTACAAAGAAACTGGCTCACATGAGGACTGCCCCAGGAAAGGAAGACCAAGAGTCACCTCTGCTGCGGAGGATAAGTTTATCCGAGTCACCAGCCTCAGAAATTGCAGGTTAACAGCAGCTCAGATTAGAGACCAGGTCAATGCCACACAGAGTTCTAGCAGCAGACACATCTCTAGAACAACTCTTAAGAGGAGACTTTGTGCAGCAGGCCTTCATGGTAAAATAGCTGCTAGGAAACCACTGCTAAGGACAGGCAACAAGCAAAAGAGACTTGTTTGTGCTAAAGAACACAAGGAATGGACATTAGATCAGTGGAAATATGTGCTTTGGTCTGATGAGCCCAAATTTGAGATCTTTGAATCCAACCACCGTGTCTTTGTGCAACACAGAAAAGGTGAACGGATGGACTCTACATGCCTGGTTCCCACTGTGAAGCATGGAGGAGGAGAGGTGTGACGGTGATGGTATGGGGGTGCTTTGCTGGTGACACTGTTGGGGATTTATTCAAAATTGAAGTCATACTGAACCAGCATGGCTACTACAACATCTTGCAGCGGCATGCTATTCCATCCGGTTTGCGTTTAGCTGGACCATAATGTATTTTTCAACAGGACATTGACCCCAAACACACCTCCAGGCTGTGTAAGGGCTATAGGACTAAGAAGGAGAGTGATGGGGTGCTACGCCGATGACCTGTCCTCCACATTCACCAGACCTGAACCCAATCGAGAACAAAAGAGAATGAAACAAAAATCAAATCATTGATCATTTCACACAAAACTCCAAAAATGGGCCAGACAAAAGTATTGGCACCCTTAGCCTAATACTTGGTTGCACAACCTGTAGCCAAAATAACTGCGAATAACCGCTTCCGGTAACCATCAATGAGTTTCTTACAATGCTCTCCTGGAATTTTAGACCATTCTTCTTTGGCAAACTGCTCCAGGTCCCTGAGATTTGAAGGGTGCCTTCTCCAAACTGCCATTTTGAGATCTCTCCACAGGTGGTCTATGGGATTCAGGTCTGGACTCATTGCTGGTCATTTTAGTAGTTAATATAAACCAAAAGGCCCCTTATAAAATATATACTTTATTAATATTCTCAGAAATCAGTGCAAGTTAAAAGCTGTAGGTGCATAGATAATAGTTCAGGAATGGGTTCCTGGGCTCGTTCCCTGGTCTCCCCCTTCCTGACCGTGGGGGTCGGCACCCTAATATAGACGCTATGGTGCCCCCACTCAACCGTGGACTGGCCCTGGATGTCCCTTTGCTGCAAACTTGTTCGTGCTGCTATGCTAGAGTGAGGCGTCTTACATAATATATAAGGTAATACACACTCATGCCTCTCACAATCTTAGTCTGTATGGATCAGGGGTGCTAATATCAGACTCCTCCTTCTGTTTCCCATAAACAGACATATGTTTCTCAATGCTGCAAATTAAAATACAGTTCTTTGAGATGAAGGGAACTAATCAAGGGCACAGTCTATTTGCTATGCAGCCTCATATAGATATGTCATCATTAGTGTCTTGGCTCAAATGGCCTGTCCTTTGCCGTCAGCCGCGGCTCTCTGCCCGCCCAACGCGTTTCCCCTCCAGGACTTCCAATCAAACGGAGGTTCCTCAGGGGCTGTCCAAATGGGGTCAAAAACACGATTTGATTTTGTTTATAACATCATTAGATAAGATTGACCCTTCAATGAGGTTTTTCTTTAATCATAGCCAGTAAAGCCTGTAAGGATGCATAAGCTGGGCGTCTGTCAGTGATACAGGGGATGATTTTTCTTCTGACAGGTCCGATTATGTAGATGTGTATAATGGACGTCTGGCGATCAGGTCAGAGGATGGTAGACGCCTCATTTTAGTAGTTGCCAGTGCTTTCTCTCAAACCATTTTCTAGTGCTTTTTGAAGTGTGTTTTGGGTCATTGTCCTGCTGGAAGACCCATGAACTCTGAGGGAGACCCAGCTTTCTCACACTGGGCCCTACATTATGCTGCAAAATTTGTTGGTAGTATTCAGACTTTATAATGCCATGCACACAGTCAAGCAGTCCAGTGCCAGAGGCAGCAAAGCAACCCCAAAACATCAGGGAACCTCCGCCATGTTTGACTGTAGGGACAGTGTTCTTTTCTTTGAATGCCTCTTTCTTTTCCTGTAAACTCTATGTTGATGGCTTTTCCCAAAAAGCTCTACTTTTGTCTCATCTGACCAGAGAACATTCTTCCAAAATGTTTTAGGCTTTCTCAGGTAGGTTTTGGCAAATTCCAGCCTGGCTTTTTTATGTCTCGGGGTAAGAAGTGCGGTCTTCCTGGGTATCCTACCATACAGTCCCTTTTCATTCAGACGCCGACGGATAGTAGGGGTTGACACTGTTGTACCCTCGGACTGCAGGGCAGCTTGAACTTGTTTGGATGTTTGTCGAGGTTCTTTATCCACCATCCGCACAATCTTGCATTGAAATCTGTCGTCAATTTTTCTATATATATAGTGTGTATAATACAAGTAGTATTCAACCCCCTGCTGATTTAGCAGGTTTACACATTCGGAATTAACTTGGCATTGTGACATTTGGACTGTAGATCAGCCTGGAAGTGTGAAATGCACTGCAGCAAAAAAGAATGTTATTTCTTTCTTTTTTTTTTTAAATTGTGAAAAGTTTATTCAGAGGGTCATTTATTATTCAACCCCTCAAACCACCAGAATTCTGTTTGGTTCCCCTAAAGTATTAAGAAGTATTTCAGGCACAAAGAACAATGAGCTTCACATGTTTGGATTAATTATCTCTTTTTCCAGCCTTTTCTGACTAAGACCCTCCCCAAACTTGTGAACAGCACTCATACTTGGTCAACATGGGAAAGACAAAGGAGCATTCCAAGGCCATCAGAGACAAGATCGTGGAGGGTCACAAGGCTGGCAAGGGGTACAAAACCCTTTCCAAGGAGTTGGGCCTACCTGTCTCCACTGTTGGGAGCATCATCCGGAAGTGGAAGGCTTATGGAACTACTGTTAGCCTTCCACGGCCTGGACAGCCTTTGAAAGTTTCCACCCGTGCCAAGGCCAGGCTTGTCCGAAGAGTCAAGGCTAACCCAAGGACAACAAGGAAGGAGCTCCGGGAAGATCTCATGGCAGTGGGGACATTGGTTTCAGTCAATACCATAAGTAATGTACTCCACCGCAATGGTCTCCGTTCCAGACGAGCCCCTAAGGTACCTTTACTTTCAAAGTGTCATGTCAAGGCTCGTCTACAGTTTGCTCATGATCACTTGGAGGACTCTGAGACAGACTGGTTCAAGGTTCTCTAGTCTGATGAGACCAAGATCGAGATCTTTGGTGCCACCCGCACACGTGACGTTTGGAGACTGGATGGCACTGCATACGACCCCAAGAATACCATCCCTACAGTCAAGCATGGGGGTGGCAGCATCATGCTGTGGGGCTGTTTCTCAGCCAAGGGGCCTGGCCATCTGGTCCGCATCCATGGGAAGATGGATAGCACGGCCTACCTGGAGATTTTGGCCAAGAACCTCCGCTCCTCCATCAAGGATCTTAAGATGGGTCGTCATTTCATCTTCCAACAAGACAACGACCCAAACCACATAGCCAAGAAAACCAAGGCCTGGTTCAAGAGGGAAAAAATCAAGGTGTTGCAGTGGCCTAGTCAGTCTCCTGACCTTAACCCAATTGAAAACTTGTGGAAGGAGCTCAAGATTAAAGTCCACATGAGACACCCAAAGAACCTAGATAACTTGGAGAAGATCTGCATGGAGGAGTGGGCCAAGATAACTCCAGAGACCTGTGCCGGCCTGATCAGGTCTTATAAAAGACGATTATTAGCTGTAATTGCAAACAAGGTTTATTCCACAAAATATTAAACCTAGGGGTTGAATAATAATTGACCCACACTTTTATGTTGAAAATTTATTAAAATTTAACTGAGCAACATAACTTGTTGGTTTGTAAGATTTATGCATCTGTTAATAAATCCTGCTCTTGTTTGAAGTTTGCAGGCTCTAACTTATTTGCATCTTATCTAACCTGCTAAATCTGCAGGGGGTTGAATACTACTTGTAGGCACTGTGTATATATATAGTATGGGTCAATTATTATTCAACCCCTAGGTTTAATATTTTGTGGAATAACCCTTGTTTGCAATTACAGCTCATAATCGTCTTTTATAAGACCTAATCAGGCCGGCACAGGTCTCTGGAGTTATCTTGGCCCACTCCTCCATGCAGATCTTCTCCAAGTTATCTAGGTTCTTTGGGTGTCTCATGTGGACTTTAATCTTGAGCTCCTTCCACAAGTTTTCAATTGGGTTAAGGTCAGGAGACTGACTAGGCCACTGCAACACCTTGATTTTTTTCCCTCTTGAACTAGGCCTTGGTTTTCTTGGCTATGTGCTTTGGGTCGTTGTCTTGTTGGAAGATGAAATGACGACCCATCTTAAGATCCTTGATGGAGGAGCAGAGGTTCTTGGCCAAAATCTCCAGGTAGGCCGTGCTATCCATCTTCCCATGGATGCGGACCAGATGGCCAGGCCCCTTGGCTGAGAAACAGCCCCACAGCATGATGCTGCCACCACCATGCTTGACTGTAGGGATGGTATTCTTGGGGTCGTATGCAGTGCCATCCAGTCTCCAAACGTCACGTGTGCGGTTGGCACCAAAGATCTCGATCTTGGTCTCATCAGACCAGAGAACCTTGAACCAGTCTGTCTCAGAGTCCTCCAAGTGATCATGAGCAAACTGTAGACGAGCCTTGACATGACGCTTTGAAAGTAAAGGTACCTTACGGGC
This sequence comes from Anomaloglossus baeobatrachus, assembly GCF_048569485.1. NCBI lineage: Eukaryota > Metazoa > Chordata > Amphibia > Anura > Aromobatidae > Anomaloglossus > Anomaloglossus baeobatrachus. The sequence continues at coordinate 551,960,588 of NC_134357.1, read as the reverse complement.
TCGTCTGGAACGGAGACCATTGCGGTTGAGTACGTTACTTATGGTATCGACTGAAACCAATGTCCCCACTGCCATGAGATCTTCCCGGAGCTCCTTCCTTGTTGTCCTTGGGTTAGCCTTGACTCTTCGGACAAGCCTTGTCACGGGTGGAAACTTTCAAAGGCTGTCCAGGCCGTGGAAGGCTAATAGTAGTTCCATAAGCCTTCCACTTCCGGATGATGCTCCCAACAGTGGAGACAGGTAGGCCCAACTCCTTGGAAAGGGTTTTGTACCCTTGCCAGCCTTGTGACCCTCCACGATCTTGTCTCTGATGGCCTTGGAATGCTCCTTTTGTCTTTCCCATGTTGACCAAGTGTGAGTGCTGTTCACAAGTTTGGGGAGGGTCTTAATTAGTCAGAAAAGGCTGGAAAAAGAGATAAGTAATCCAAACATGTGAAGCTCATTGTTCTTTGTGCCTGAAATATTTCTTAATACTTTAGGGGAACCAAACAGAATTCTGGTGGTTTGAGGGGTTGAATAATAAATGACCCTCTGAATAAACTTCTCCCAATTTAAAAAAAAAAAAAGAAAGAAATAACATTCTTTTTTTGCTGCAGTGCATTTCACACTTTCAGGCTGATCTACAGTCCAAATGTCACAATGCTAAGTTAATTCCGAATGTGTAAACCTGCTAAATCTGCAGGGGGTTGAATACTACTTGTAGGCACTGTATATATAAATATATAGTGTGTGTAATATATATATATATATATATATATATATATATATATATATATATATATATATATATATATATATATATATATATATATATATTATAGTGTGTGTGTGTGTGTGTGTGTGTGTAATATATATATAGAGTGTGTGTAATATATATAGAGTGTGTGTGATATATATATATATATGTGTGTGTGTATATATATATATGAGTGTGCGTATGTATGAGTGTATATGCATGTGTGTGTATATATGTGTGAGTGTGTGTATTTGTCTGTGTTTGACTTTTTTTGTATGAATGAGTATGTATCTGTGTACATGTGTGTATGTATATGCCTGTGTGTCTATGTATTTGTGCTTGTCTGTGCATGTGCCTGTCTGTATTCTGTGTGCATGTATATGCCTACGTTTGTGTGTCAACGTACATATACACCGCGTACACTCCACATACACACATCACATACAGTGTGTGCAGGCTTGTGCCTGTGTCTACATATGTGTGGGTGTCTTTGCATGTGTTTGCCCTTCTGCATATCTACATATGTTTGTGTGTATCTGTTTTTTGTGTATGTCCCTGGCTGCATTATTGTGCATGTCTTCATATGTGTGCGTGTGTCTGTGTGCGTGCACGTGACTGGCTGCGTTCTTGTGTGCGTGTGTCTGTTTGCATGATTATGTATGTGTGTATGTCTGCGTTCATGTGTGTTTAAGTGAATATGTGCATGTGTGTCTACGTGCACCTGTCTGCATGTATGTACATTTTTCTGCATGTGTGCCTGCCTATGTGTACATGTGCCTCTTTGTGTGTGTGTGTCTATGTATATAAGCGTATATGTGTGTGTTATGATCCGATGTTCAATTACTACCATGAACACAATTCACCAGAGTCGTAGGTAATAAAGTACCGACCGCAAGCCCTGAACTTAACACCACACTAGAAGTAGCTGGGCAGCATGCCTAACAACCTAGATGCCTCAAACCCAGCCGGAGGACTAGTACATAACCTACAAGACAGAAAGTGAAAAGAAACTATCTTGCCTCAGAGCAGATTTTCCCAAGGAAAAATAGGCAGCCTCCCACATGTACTGACTGTGAGCAAAGATGAAAAAATACATACACAGTAAGAGCAAGATGGAGCAAAGAGAGGCCACACTATAGGGAACTCTTGCGATCGGCATGAAAAATCCTATGAAACTTCCTACGCAGAATGTGCAAAAAGGAAGAGTAATCTAATACTCGCATGTTCACAATCCGTACAACACTCTGGTGAAACTGTAGGAAAAAACTAGCAATTACCCTGCTGACTAACCCTTGCTAAGATAAACAGCATAGACTGACTAGGAAGATAAATCTTCCTTATCTGAAGGCACAAACAAAACAGGATACAATACAAGAAAACCTTCAGAGATAATTCACAGAAATAAGCAAATAACACACAAAAGTATGAAGCAAAACCAAGAACTTGGCTTAGCTTGATAGCGGAAAGCCAGGAGGACAAGAGACAGATTCCTATTCTCTCAGGAATTACAGACAACTGGCAAAGACAAACAGCCTGCACACGCCTATATCCAAAATCAAGGTTTGAGCTGCCAACCAGGTGTGTAGAACTGAGGAACAGAATCCAACCCACTAACATCAACGACCACAAGAGGGAGTTCAAGAGCGTAGCTCCACCAGACAACATTCACAACATGTGTTTATATGCGCATTTCTGTGTCTGCATACGCATGTCTGAGTGCATGTATTTGTGTGTTCATGCCTGTGTGTTTACGTATGTATGAGTGTGTGTGCTTGTCTGCATGAGTGTTCATGTCTGTGTGCATTTGTATGCATGTCTGTGTGCCTGTCTGCATGCATTTGTCTGTCTTTGTATATCTGTTTATCTAAGTATGTAAGCGTGTGTGCATGTATGTGTGTCTGCATACGTTTGCATGTCAGTGCATCTTCGTATGTGTGCGTGTGTGCATGTCTGCATGCATGTGTCAGTCTGTGCCTGTCTGCATGTGTATGCATGCACTGTATGTGCGTCTACATTACATCTTTAAACATTGCTGCTATGAGCCGCACTCTGATGTTACTGATGTTATCGCGTGGCCTCGGATGGGTGGGGTGGCCATTTGACCACACAGGATATGAAGCCGCAGGGTGGAGGGGGGGAGCGCAGGGAGGTGAGAAGAATATTGTTGTTCCTCCCTCTGTGAATGGGCAGAGTAGTGGATATAGGAGCCCAGGATGGGGTAGTTTAGGGGCCTGGGATAGAGGAACATAGGGTCCCAGGATGGGGCAGATTAGGGGCCTGTGATGGAGGAACATAGGGGCCCAGGATGGGACAGTTTAGGGGCCTGGGATGGAGCAACATAGGAGGCCAGGATGGGAGACATTAGTAAATATAGGGGGCCAGGAAGGTAGACATTATTAAATAAAGGAGGCTAGGATTGGAGACATTATTAACCCCTTCAGCCCCGGGGCACTTTCCGTTTTTGTTTTTTGCTCCCCTTCTTCCGAGAGCCGTAACTTTTTTATTTTTCCGTCAATCTTGCCATATGAGGGCTTGTTTTTTGCGGGACAAGTTGTACTTTTAAATGAAACCATAAGTTTTACCATATGGTGTACTGGAAAACAGCAAAAAAATTCCAAGTGTGGAAAAACTGCAAAAAAAGTGTGATGGCACAATAGTTTTTGGGATGTTTTATTCACGGTGTTCACTATATGGTAAAACTGATGTGTGGGTATGATGCCTGAGGTCGGTGCGAGTTTGTAGACACCAAACATGTATAGGTTTACTTGTATCTAAGGGGTTAAAAAAATTCACAAGTTTGTCCAATAAAAGTGGCGCACGTTTTGCGCCATTTTCCGAAACACGTAGCGTTCTCATTTTTTGGGATCTATGGCTCAGTGATGGCTTATTTTTTGCGTCTCGAGCTGTCGTTTCTAATTGTACTATTTTTGCGCAGATGCTACGTTTTGATCGCCTGTTATTGCATTTTGCGTAAAACTTGCGGCGACCAAAAACTTAATTTTGGCGTTTGGAATTTTTTTGCCACTACGCCGTTTACCAATCAGATTAATTGATTTTATATTTTGATAGATCGGGCATTTCTGAACGCGGCGATACCAAATATGTGTATATTTATTTATTTTTTAACCCTTTAATTTTCAATGGGGGGAAAGGGGGGGTGATTTGAACTTTTTTTTTTTTTTTTATTTATTTTTTAAAACTTTTTTTTTACTTTTTTTTATTTTACTAGTCCCCCTAGGGGGCTATAGCGATCAGCAATCCGATCGCTCTTATCTATCTGCTGATCACAGCTATACAGCTGTAAACAGCAGATTCAGTCACTTTCTGTTTCTCTGCTCGCGGCCGAGGGAAAACGAAAGTGAAACTTCATAGCTGCAGGCGTCATCACATGACCCTGTGCTATGATGGCAACCACCGAAAGTCACGTGATCACGCACGTGACTTCCGGTGGGGGCGGCGGTAAGTAAAAAACATGGTCGTGCGCATTTAGATCTTGCTGCCAGACTTTGGCAGCGAGATTTAAAGGGTTAATGGCCGTGGGTGGAAGCGATTCCACCCGCGGCTAGCAGGCACACATGTCAGCTGTTGAAAACAGCTGATATGTGTGCCGACCGCCGCCGCCTGCCCGCGGCAGGGGGCTGGGCTTAACGGGACACGCTCCATGACGGATATACCCGTCCATGGTCGTGAAGGGATTAATTACCGGGGGCCAGAATGGGGGACATAATTACTATATGGGGCCAGAGTGAGGAGCATACATTATTGGTTTATGCTGGCAAATAGAGGAGATAATTACTGTAGGGGTAAATTAGGGGACATTATTACTGATGAAATATAGTTTATTTTTTAGGATACTATCTTCCATGGTGGGAACAAAAGTCTGATGTAGTGTAGAAATTGCGGAAACAGTGTGGAATGTGCCCTAGGAGTGATCAGCTATAGGTGACTGTGTGTTATTTTCTACAGAGGCATTTTCTGGCTGGAAGAAATGATGGTGGTCAGTGCCAGATGGAGAGGAAAAGCGAAGGTGAATAACGTCAACTAGAGACGTCACTGGTAAGTTAGTTAGTGTATTACATGTACACACACACTATACACTATATACGGAACTCCTGTGTATGTCACTGGTGATCACTGTATTACCTATATACAGATCTCCTGTCTATAAACTCACCAGTGATCACTGTTTTAGCTGTACCCTGTATACAGAATTACTGAGTATGTCAATGGTGATCACTGTATTACCTGTACACTATACAAATACACTATATACAGAGCTGCTGTGTATCATGGAAGTGATGGTAATATTAGTTTTATTAGTATTGTGGTTTTTATTCATGATCATTATTGTAGTATTATTCAGTCAGTATGTGGTCTGGTCATGGCATGTTGGTATTTGACCCTTGTATGTGGTAATATTCGGTCACTATGTCGTGTTAATATGTGGTCTGGTCACGATATGGTTGTATTTCTCTTTTGTATGTGGTATTATTTGGTCACCATGTGGTTTAGTCACAGTGTGGTGGTATTTCTCCCTTGCATGTGGTATTATTCGGTCATTATGTGGTCTGGCCATAGTGTTGCAGTATTTCTTCCTTTGTATGTGGTTGTATTCGGTCACTGTGTGGGGGTAATATGTTGTCTGGTCACGGTGTGACAGTATTTCTCCCTTGTATGTGGTATTATTGGTCTTGGTATAGTGGATTGTGTTGTGTATGGAGGACACATTTTCTCTCTGATATCAATATGGGAAAGATTCTTCATTTCCAATAGAGATTAAATACTTGATTGTTTAACCCCTCCCTGTCCTGTGATTATTGCACTAGCAAATATGCACTTACAGAGGTTGTCTGGTGAAAACAAGTAATCACCTCTTCATTTTACTATATGGAGGACTATCTGACGCCCATTATACTCTTCTAAAGCCCCGTGCACATGTTGAGTATTTGGTCAGTATTTTACCTCAGTATTTGTAGCCAAAACCAGGAGTGGAACAATCACAGGAAAAGTAGATAGAAACACAGGCACCACTGCTGTATTTATCACCCACTCCTTGATTTGGATACAAATACTGATGCAAGATACTGACCGTGTTTGGGGGGCACTTTTGTTGCAATCATAGTTTATGGCTGCAGTGAAAGGGGAATCTAGGGGCTTCAATAGGAGGAAAATTACTTGGTAAGGGCTGTAAAGTAGTGAAATATGCTCTTCTGTGTCCCAGCTGAATATTTTTATTTATTTATTTTTTTTGGAGGGGGTGGGCCCAATTAGAAATTCTGCTATGGGGCCCCATGATTTTTTTTTTTTTTAAATCAGATCTTTTTTTTAAACAACTAGGAATCAATACAGAGAAAATATATTGCATCTTATATAACTAGTAAAAGCGTACATTGAAAAAACATATGTTGTCTATAAATCAGGTTATTTCTCTGTATGTGTATATATATATATATATATATATATATATATATATATATATATAAAAAAGAAAGTATTCTTAGATCAGTTATATAAATTGAGCCTACAAACAACATGACTTCACAGATAAACAAAAGTTAAATATGCAATAATACCTCAGTCTAATAGAAAAGTCTCCTCCATCAGCCGTGTCGCTCCACATCATATTTCCATACCCGCTTGCCTCTCTCTCCCCGTTTAGTCATCAATCACACCCTTTCGGCCCCTCCCACAGTGCCACACAAAGTCCACTTCGCCATGTAAAACACTAGTTTTAACTTTTACTCCCCAAACGATCCATTCACTGCAAGCACAACAATAACTGGTCTAACATTGCATGCTGCACTAGTGCCCCAGAGGGGAGACCTGGCGACTCCATCCATGGCTGCCAGATTTTGTAAAACTTTCTCAGTGTTTTTTCTTTTTAAATAAATTCCCCTTTCCAATCTAATGACATTATTTAATTTATTTTTAAGCTCTGGTAATGTTGGTGGTAGAGGATCTAACCAATGGTATGCCAGTATCTTCCTTGCTTGATACAGGATACATGCTACTCCCAGGGCTGTTGGAGAGTCCGGGTCTACTCCTCCCTCCCACAGACTCAAGGAACATAGACAAAGCGACGGTTGTATTGTGATATGATATATTTGGTCTATGAGTTCCAGGGTTTGTTTCCAGAAATTACCAATGTGTCCACACTCCCACATAACATGCATCAAATGGGCATCATCCTGTCCACACCTAACACATTGTGTATTTGATCTAAGTCCCATCCTGAATAATAGGCTGGGAGTTTTATATACCCTGTGGATGAGATATATTTGAGAAAGTCTTTTGCACTCAGAGACCGCCAGTTTAAGGACCTGTTCCAGAATGTCGGACCACTGGTCTTCCGTCAGGGGACCAACGTCCCGTTCCCATTTACTTTTAACAGTCAGTGGGTATGTCTCCAGATGGGCAGGTAATAATCTTTTGTATAGTTCAGAGATAAGACCTTTAGAGGACTCAGATGTAAGTAGCATATGTAATGTTTGATTATGTGTCACTGTCACAGAGTTTGTCCTCCTCTGTCTTTCCAGTGCGTGCCTCAGCTGTAAGTACTGATAAAAGAACACATGCGGAAGGTGAAACTCCATTCTCAATTGCTCAAAACTCTTAAGAATATTATTTTGTAGTACTTGTGACACTAAATGGATCCCTTAGATGAGATGACTCGGGACATCCTATTGGCGAGCACCTTGGCCAGTAATTTAACATCTGTTGGTAGTAGAGAGATTGGGCGGTACGAGTCTGGGATCTCTGGATCTTTTCCGGGTTTTAATATTAAGACTATTAAAGCTTCCCTCATAGAAGGCGGGAGGACCCTCTGCCTTTCAGCCTCTTCAAATACTTTAAGTAGTTTAGGTAGCAGTAAGGGTGCATAAGTTTTATAAAACTCGCCAGGCAGGCCATCCGTTCCCGGAGCTTTTTCATTTTGCGTCTGGCCAAGCGCTTCCTCTAATTCTTCGTCTCGATCCAACAAATAACTTTCTTTGTCGGCTAGTGTAGGTTGGGAGAGAGCATCCAAATATTGCTCTCAGTCTCCGTAAGGTCACATATAACTGAATAGGATAACTGAAGTGAGCACTAATATATATATTATGAGTGCAAGCCAAAAAATACATACTATAGAAGGATAAGGCTGCACATCAAACTTAGATAATCGTATAATGCCTCAAGCATATGGAAAAATATTGGAAAATACAATGAAAAATGCTACTTGCTAATTTGAACATGTGAATAATGAATTGCATACCTGCCATGAATATTAGGAAAAAGGAGATATTTAGCAATCGCATTGATCAATGTAACTGAGCCCCAAAACCTCATCAAGCTATATCTCTATATTGGGGTCCCTAGCTCTGTGACCCTAACTGTGTGTCATCTCATTGCAATTAAAAACTGCTGTGGGTGGAGAGGGGTAACTAAGGACTTTCTTATATAGGAGATGGAAAAAACATGGCCGAAAGGGGCGGAGCTGTGTTCACATTCAGAAAAAAGCTACATATAACTGAATAGGATAACTGAAGTGAGCACTAATATATATATTATGAGTGCAAGCCAAATATTCATGGCAGGTATGCAATTCATTATTCACATGTTCAAATTAGCAAGTAGCATTTTTCATTGTATTTTCCAATATTTTTCCATATGCTTGAGGCATTATACTATTATCTAAGTTTGATGTGCAGCCTTATCCTTCTATAGTATGTATTTTTTGGCTTGCACTCATAATATATATATTAGTGCTTACTTCAGTTATCCTATTCAGTTATATGTAGTTTTTTTCTGAATGTGAACACAGCTCCGCCCCTTTCGGCCATGTTTTTTCCATCTCCTATATAAGAAAGTCCTTAGTTACCCCTCTCCACCCACAGCAGTTTTTAATTGCAATGAGATGACACACAGTTAGGGTCACAGAGCTAGGGACCCCAATATAGAGATATACCTTGACGAGGTTTTGGGGCTCAGTTACGGTACATTGATCAATGCGATTGCTAAATATCTCCTTTTTCCTAATATTCATGGCAGGTATGCAATTCATTATTCACATGTTCAAATTAGCAAGTAGCATTTTTCATTGTATTTTCCAATATTTTTCCATATGCTTGAGGCATTATACTATTATCTAAGTTTGATGTGCAGCCTTATCCTTCCGTAAGGTCACAGTCTGATGTGTATAGTCGCATATAATATCTCTTTATCTCCCTCACTATATCCTCACTTTCCGTTACAAGGTCACCCGACTCAGTCTTCAGCCTATTTATATATGAAGATCCTTCCTGCGCCCTAATGACCGTGGCTAGTAGGTGCCCTACTCCCTCACCCTTTATGAAATATTTCTGTTTGAGGAAGTAACGTTTATTTGCTGCCGCCGACATGAAAATTTCTTTGAGTGACGTTTCTGCCTTCTCTAGAGTGTTTTTAGTTTCGTTTCTTCTGTCGGTTGAGCAGCCGCAGCCGCAGCCTCCGCAACAGATACTTCCTGAATCAGACTTTGGGTGTAGCGTCTGTTGTCTGTTTTGGTTTTTACGTATACATATTTCTCTGATATAGATGCCCCTCACCACGGCTTTCATAGAGTCCCAGACTATATGTGATGGTGCGGAGCACTCATTAAGTTGGAAATATTCTAAAATAGTATCATGCAAAGAACCCCCTATAAGCTGGATCCAGAAGGGATTAAGTTTCCAGATAGGCCTAGACAGGGTGAGGGGGTTTCCCCATGAGAGTGTAACATGGAGTGGTGAGTGATCAGATACGCTTCTAGGTAGATAGGCCACCGTTTGTACATATGAGGTCATAAGTGTGTTCCCAATAGCCAGGTCAATCCGTGACATAGTGTGGTGGGAGCTAGAGTAGCAGGAAAACTGTTTGGATGTGGGGTTTTGGACGCAAAAAAGGTCTACCAAACCCATCTCTGTCAGCATTCTAGCAAATGAAGTTGAGGCTGCGTCCTCTGATATGTTCCCCGAATGTAGCTTATCTAGATAAGGATGTAAATATGTTTTAAAATCTCCTATCAAAAGAGTCGGCGCAGGGGAGAGGAGTCTAAAACAGACAAGATTCTTTTTACTGACTCAACTGAGTATGGTGGAGGGATGTATACCGCAACCAGAATAAATTGTATACCATACGGCGTGCAAAGTAAACAAACAAATCTGCCCCCAGGGTCAACCACTGATTTTATACATGAGAACGGGATGGATTTGTGCACCAACACACTGACACCCCGTGCATGGGTCGAGTATGTGGAATGATATTCATGTGTGATCCATCCCTTCCTCAGCCAATGAACATTATCTCTTAACATGTGGCTCTCAGATAAACATAGAATAGCTGGGAGAAACTTTTGCAAATGAGTAAATATAGAACACCTCTTATTCGCATCCCTGAGCCCCCTAACATTCCACGCTACAATATTAAGTGATCTCGCCATAAGAGCAGGTTAAAAAATAATAAACCGGAGCATACTCCATTCCTGGGGGAGAGAGGCAATCTCCACCAATTCCTGTTAGCATTAGCTTGAGCGACACGACTGAGGTACACCACACCCCACATATTAATTGCAAAATACAACAATAAAACGAAAAAAAAAACAAGGAGGGAAATAGAGCCCTGCACACTAGTATACAGCGCACCCGCCCTCAGAAACAAGTGTGACTTGCACATTTCTCTCAGATAGAGAGAATCAGGGCTAGAAAACTCGCACAGAGTCCATGCAGGGAGAAGGGTCCACAGCTTGTTCCCGTAACGAGTGTCCACAATGAACCGGTCATCTCCCGCCCTGGATCCAAAATCAAATGATCAGTAGTAATTATACCAGCATAGCGTCTCAGACAATAAGAAACAGTAGCACCTGGCGGTAGAAAGGGTGATCTTCAAGTATTCTTCCTCTTTATGGACCTCTCATTAATATCCAGGCAAGACAGCGCCGCCCCTGCTGTATCAAAAAAGTGAGTTTTTCCATTCACCGCAATTCGCAGTCTAGCAGGATACATCATGGAGTATGGCACTTGTAATCCGCGCAGGCGTTGTTTAATCTCCATAAATTGCGCCCTTTTACGTTGTACCTCCATGGAAAAATCAGGGAAAATAGAGATCTTCCTCCCATTAATAGCAAGTTCCTTAATATCTCTGGATCTGCACAGAACGGCATCCCTGTCTTTAAAATGCAGGAGTTTAAGCAAGATAGGATGTGGGGGTGCTCCTGGCGGGGGGGGGGCACATGTAGGGACACCCTGTGCGCTCTCTCAATAGTAAAGAATGGAGATAAAACATCTTTGCCAAAGGTGTCCATTAGCCATTTTACAAAAAAGCCCAGGGAGTCATTCCCTTCTGCCCTCTCCGGGACCCCCACCAGGTGCAGATTACTTCTACGGGAGCGGTTCTCCAAATCGTCCACCTTGTTCAGCAGTGTTGTGATATTTTGCGTGGCTTTTCCCAGCTCCGGTGTCATTGGTGGCAATTTATCCTCTGCTGCACTCACACGTTCTTCTAGCTCCCCCACTCTGGTAGTCACCCCCCTGCAGCTCATTTTTGATACAGGCTATATCCAGAGTGACAGTTCCCATTTGGTTACTTAAAGTGGCCAGTGTGGTATTGCAAGTGTTAACTGCTGCCAGGATTTCTCCCAGTGTGGGTTCAGCTTCAGTGGGGACAAAGCTAGGCTGCTCCATATCTCCCCCTCCCCCACCCCCACCTTCAATCACAGGCCCCTGTGTCTGTATATGCTGAGCTGCTGAACAAACAGGGCTCAGATTACTCACTGGATCCTCCACATTATGTTCAGTGTCTCTCACAGACTTCTCACTGAAAGACAGATCAGGAACAGGAGCCGGCCCCATGATTTCTATGAACGCCCCTAGTATCAGGTTTGCTTGTTGGAGTTTCCAGTGCCTATTTGTTTGTCAAAATAGAATTGATCAATCTAATACTGAATACATTTTTGGTTGTAGGTAATAATTATTTAAATGTAATATGACTTTTGCCTATTTCTACTGATTGATGTTATTTTTGGCGGTTACCTTCATGTGGGTGTTGTTGTACCATTCAAATTATACTTACCTTATGTACATTTATTTATTTTTTTTCATTTCTTAAGCAGTACATTTTGTGTGTATTCATTTATTTGCCATAACCCTCTAGGGCTTTGTTCTGTACACTAGTAGTAATATATAGAAGGAAAAACAGGGCACTGCTTCATTGGAAACATCCAGTTAAAACACTGACCACTGAACACAGAGAGCACTCAATGTGCTGAGAAGCTCTGTGTATTAGTGCAGGACTTCCAGGGAGGACTGTGTAGAGTTACAGCTACGGGGTGCTTATTCAAAAGGGATCAGGAGACGACACTTCAATATAAAAAGAGAAAAAGAACCAGCACTCACCGATAATTGCTGTGTAACACTCTGGTTTATTTCAAATCTGGAGGGCACATGCTGCGGCGTTACAGGGAGGGAAAAGCGATGGTCGGCACACAAAGACGACGGCCGTTTCGCCCCTCTTTGTTCTGTACACGTCTTCTCTTTTGCATTTTTTGTTTTTACTATTGTCCATGAAATAAAGAAAGTGATTTTCGCTATGTAATTGTGATGGAGTTCTTCTGTAGGTTTTATGCTCTTGTGTCACACTATGATATTGTGTTTAAACTATGGACTCACCTGACCCCTCGGACTTTACTGCCCCTCACAAGCTGTGACCCTCGCTTACTGTGGCCGGGGTAAGTAGTTCTGGTCTTACACACACACACACACACACACACACACACACACACACGACTCCGCTCCGTACACACTCCACACATAACCTTCCCCTCATCCAGCACCATGACACCCAGCACAGCAGAGTCCTGCATACACTGAGGAGCTGATCATGTGACCCCTGACTCCTCCCCTCCATGTGACATCATCACAGGTCCTGGAAGCACAGAGCAGCCATATATCTAGTGTGCGGCTCTGCAGGAGGAGGTATGTGGAGATTCCCCATTACTGGGGCAGGGGGCATTAACCCCTTCTGCTCTGAGACTTTCTTGGGGTTTTTATCTCACTGATTTCTATGAATCGTGAGGTTTTTGTTCCTTTTCCTCTGATAGATACAAACGCCCCAACTATGAGAGGCCGGAAGTGAGGAAACCCGTCTGCCCTCAGTCTTCTGCCCCTTTCTGCCCTCTGCCCTCGGCCCTTTTCTGCCCTCAGTCCCCAGCCCCTTTCTGCCCCTACAATATAATGTTCCCCAGAATGTTCTCATTATATGTTTCCCCTTATTCTCTCCAGTAATTGTATTATTACAGCGGATTCTCTATGATGTTACATCGTCATCTTCTCCCCATTCAGGTCCCTACAATATCGGATCCTCTCAGTGGAGATCTTCTATAGAAGAGAATTCTCCTGATTGCCCCGTGAAGGATGGATATGGACAGGGACAAGATGGCGGAGAGGATATTACACCTCACCCTAGAGATCCTCTTCCGGCTTACTGGAGAGGTGAGAGATTCTGATGACGTCACATTACACCATTCTTATCTATGGGAATAACAGATGGACAGAACTGGAGAGGTGAGGACTCTGGAAATGTCTGGAGTGAGATTTCTTACTGTGTCTCTCCATAACCAGGATTACACAGTAGTGAAGAAGACCTCTAGTGAGCGCTGTCAGGCCCCTGTGTCTGAGGGATGGGGAAGACCCCTGAGCCCAATCACGGGGCCTCCACCTCACCCCCCGATACATGAGGACATCAATGACCAGAAGATCCTAGAACTCACCTACAAGATGATTGAGCTGCTGACTGGAGAGGTGACACTGCTGGGAATGCTGGGACATTATACAGTAACGCTATGAAGGGATCGGGGGTGACGGTATCATTGTATGTGTCAGGTTCCTATAAGGTGTCAGGACGTCACCGTCTATTTCTCCATGGAGGAGTGGGAGTATTTAGAAGGACACAAAGATCTGTACAAGGACGTCATGATGAAGGTTCCCCAGCCCCTCACATCACCAGGTAATAGACAGGACTAAATACACACGGCCTATAATTATCTGTATGTAAGGAATGAATTCAGTCCCTGTATGTGTCTCCTCCAGGTCTATCCAGTAAGAGGACAACACCAGAGAGATGTCCCCGTCCTCTTCTCCCACAGGACTGTAAACAAGAAGATCCCGATGTTCCTCAGGATCATCAGGTAGATGGAGAGAAGGTGCCATGAAATCTCCCTATGATGTGTAGACGGCTGTGAAGGTCTTGTGCTCAGTCTTGTTTTATCCACCAGTATTATATGTGTTATACTTGTGTAATGAGAGCGGTGGAGATGGCAGGATTAGAGCTGATCATAGATGTGACTTCTCCATCTGTCTGTGACTTTTACAATATTTGTTTCAGGGGGAAGATCTGACCCATATTAATACTACAGAGACATATGTGAGGGGTGATGAGCGGAGTAAAGAGGAGAGTCATACGTATGACTACCCAGGTGAGTAGTGACCACTAAATGCACAGACGTCACAGATTCTTCTCAGTCACCGGCTGTGGCTGCTTTATCAGGGTTGTAGTCTGGCCATATCAAATGGTCACCATTCTGCTGCTAGACTACCACATGCTCCTCCACCCAAAACTGTCCCCATTATTCTGAGCATTTCTGAGCCTTCTTTTGGAGTAAGATCTGTATCAGCCAGATCTTACAGGTAGGATCCATCCTATCCCCTGAAGTTAGAAAATCATGATAAGGAAAAATCTAATCTGTATGGTGGACCCCTAAGAGAAAGCGGAGGGTAATGATGCTGGTGACCTCCTAGATTCTTATGGGTACTTTGCACGTTGGGTCAAATCAAAAGTGACACACATCCGGTGCCAGTAACGACGTCGCAACGTGTAAAGCCTAGATGCACCGATAAATGATCGCAAAAGCGTTGAAAATCTGTGATCTGTGTAGTGTCGGTCATTTCCAAAATTTCGGATCGACCGCAGGTACGATGTTGTTCCTCGTTCCTGCGGCACCACACATCGCTGTGTGTGAAGCCGCAGGAGTGAGGAACATCTGTTTACCTGCGTCCCGCCTGCAATGAGGAAGGAAGGAGTTGGGCGGGATGTTTATGTCCCGCTCATCTCCGCCCCTCCGCTTCTATTGGACGCCTGCCGTGTGATGTCGCGCGACCCGCCCCCTTAGGAAGGAGGCTGGTTGCCGGTCACAGCGACGTCGCAGGGCAGGTAAGTGCGTGTGAAGCTGCCATAGTGATAATGTTCGCTACGGCAGCTATCACAAGATATCGCATCTGCGACGGGGGCGGGTACTATCGCGCTCGGCATCGCTATCATCGGCTAACGATGTCGCAGCGTGCAAAGTACCCCTTAGTTTGGTGCTGTGTTCACCACGTGAATAACAATTGATCACTCCCAGTGGGAGAAACAAAATAATAATCTTGTAGTTGATGAAGAGACCTCAGTAGTCTGGAAAGCTTGCTTTGTAACATAATTTATTTTAGTTTTGTTCGCCATTAATAAGTATCATATCTACAAGATTCTTATTGCTTCTCCCACTGAGAGCAATGAATCCATCTTCCTAGAATCTCGGCATCTTATTGATGGATCTTCCTTCTCTCCCTTCTGCTGAAAGTGCTGATAGGGGCGTTTTATCCAAAATTCGTCACAGGGTAACTGTAACATTTGAAGGAGGTTAGAATTATCCCACAGTGGGTACATGGAGGCCGGGCAGCCCACCCATATGATTTCCAAAATCTAACACCTTCACCCCGGGCGATTTTTCATTTTTCCTCCTTTTCTTCCAAGGAGCATAATTTTTTTTATTTTTCAGTCAACATAGACATATCACAGATATTTATTTTTTTTTTGCTGGATGAGTTGTACTTTTAAATAACACTATTCATTTTATCATATAATGTACTGAAAAATGGGAAAGAAAATTCCAAGTGCAGTGAAATTGCAAAAAAAAGTGCAATTACACGATTGTTTTTTATTTACCATGTTCACTATAAGTTCACATGTTCAGCCTCTGATGGCGAGAATAGGTTTGTGCTGGAAGGTAGCCACCAGATGCTACACCAGAGATTCCTTGTACTGTAATGGTTGACCGCAAGGGTCAGCAATTGGATGCTGACAGTTACTGATGTGCTCTTGTGCAGACGGGACAACTGGTGTAAGCAGGTACAGAGGATATGGCAGCTACAGCTGGTATAGATAGATGCAGCATCTACAGTGGATATTAGGAAACAGACACATGTTAACACACATAGTATAAGACTCAGCAAACGGCACAGTGACAACTAGCAATGAATCTCTAAGGATAGACCACGTTGCCCAGGCACCTCCCATAGGGGAGGATGCCTTAAATACCTATTGCCTCTCAGCCATAGGTTGTGAGGAACATTCGGATTAGGTGCACACTGGCCCTTTAAGGCTATGTGCCCACGGGAGCTTGCTTCTGTGGATTTTGCCGCGGAAAACCTGCGGATTTATCTGGATTTTCCAGATAAATCTGCAGGTTTCAGCAAGTACAGACACTCCCCATGTTATCCTATGGGACATGGGGAGTGTCTGTGTCCACGCTGCGGAATGTGTGGCTGCGGAATATGCTGCGGATGTCCCGCAGCCGCACATAACTGCATGTCAATTATTCCTGCGGAATTACCTGCGGAAATCCCGGCCCTCCACTATGGATATAAGGCCGGGACGTCCGCAAGTAAATCGCATGAAAGTCCGCAGATTTACCCAGCTATTCCGCTGTACTACCGCAGCTAAAAATAGCTGCGGATGCCGGCGGGCAGCTCCCGTGGGCACTTAGCCTTAGAATATATGAGCGTGAGCTACGCACACTCCCAGGAGACGTGAAGCAGGGAAAGGGTGCAGGACAGTGCTGGGACGCCGGTAACAGCTTACAAGCTGTTTTATAAATTATATCTTTAAATTTGTATATATTATTGAGAAAAATTTTTATTCTTGGCAGATAACTGTACCAGGAGATTAGAGGCACAACTGACATCTTCAATTTTTAAATCAGATGACCTTGATATTACACAAGATATAACTGAAGTGAATGCCACTATTCCAGATATACCATCATCCCTTTACAGCAAAGATTTATCATCTGATTTTATAAAACAAGTCCTACCTTCTGATTCATCACAGACTGTGAAGAAAAATACATGTCACAAAAGCAACATTAAAAATAAAAGTTGTCTTACAGGAAAGAAGCCATTTTCAACTTCAGAATATCAAAAAATTAACAAAAAAAATCACACAGGGAAGAAAAGATTTTCTTCAGAATCTGTTAGTTACCAGAGAACTCACACAAGGCAGAAGCCATTTTCATGTTCAGAATGTGGGAAATGTTTTAACAAAAAATACCATCTTATTAGACATCAGAAAACTCACACAGGGGAGAAGGTATATTCATGTTCAGAATGTGGGAAATGTTTTGCAGATAAATTATGTTTTGTTACTCATCAGAGAACTCACACGAGTGAGAAGATATATTCATGTTCAGAATGTTGGAAATGCTTTAACCAAAAATCACATTTTGTTACACATCAGAGAACTCACACAGGGGAGAGGCCTTTTTCATGTTCAGAATGTGGGAAATGTTTTAACCAAAAATCATATCTTGTTATACATCAGATAACTCACACAGGGGAGAAGCCATATTTATGTTCAGAATGTGGGAGATGTTTTAAACGAAAATCACATCTTGTTACCCATCAGAGAACTCACACAGGGGAGAAGCCTTTTTTATGTTCAGACTGTGGGAGATGTTTTAACCGAAAATCAAATCTTCTTACACACCAGACAACTCACACAGGGGAGAAGCCTTTTTCATGTTCAGAATGTGGGAAATGTTTTGCAGATCAATCATGTCTTGTTAGACATCAGAAAATTCACAGGAGTGAGAAGCCATTTTCATGTTCAGAATGTGGGAAATGTTTTACAGAGCAATCCTGTCTTGTTCGACATCAGAGAATTCACACGAGTGAGAAGCCTTTTTCATGTTCAGAATGTGGGAAATGTTTTAACCAAAAATCTTATCTTGTTACACATCAGAGAACTCACACAGGGGAGAAACCATATTCATGTTCGGAATGTGGGAGATGTTTTAAACGAAAATCACATCTTGTTAGACACCAGACAACTCACACAGGGGAGAAGCCTTTTTCATGTTCAGAATGTGGGAAATGTTATGCAGATCAATCATGTCTTGTTAAACATAAGAGAACTCACACAGGGGAGAGACCTTTTTCATGTTCAGAATGTGGGAGATGTTTTACACAAACATCAAGTCTTGCAAAACACCAAAGAATTCACACAGGGGAGAAACCCTTGACATGTTTAGAATGAGGGAAATATTTTGCACACAAATGGACTATTTTTAAACATCACAAATCTTAAAAGTGTAGAAACCATTATCCTACCTAGAAGGTCAGAAATGTTTTCATTGAAAATTATAATTTGTTAACCACTAAGAAAATAATCACGTGGGCCACTCGAAGCCTTTTGTAAGTAGAGTTAATTAAACTATCTAATGCAATTTTTGAGCTCCCTACTATGTCCTCTCCTTTGTATTGGTGGAGGAGGTGGGGTGAAGGGAATCTCTCTTTTCTTTTATTGGATATTTCTATTAGATCCTTAGAAACACATATTCCTTATTTAAGCCTTGCTAATTGGAAAAAAAGAGGCAGTTCTAAATTTGCAGCTATTTATAGAGATTCTCAGTTAACATCCTTTTTGGAGATGGTTGATAACTTTTGATTACATCAAAACTGTCTTTATCAATACCTCCAAGTGAGACATCTCCTTAGTACAGGATCTGACATTGGGTACAATTCACCTCCTCTTTCTCTACATAGACTTTTTTAAAAGGGGAATGTAATATTAAAGCGGTATCAATTTTATATAGTTTTCTAAACTCCCCTTTGGAAGATCTGAAGTTGTCATACATGATAAAATGGGAGCAAGAGCTATCTTTTACATTCTTCCCTCAACAATGGTGGGCCACCTCTAAATAGACTTATAGGACCTCAGCTTGTATAAATCACCTAGAAGAAATTATATAAATTCATACAGGGTGGTATCTGTCTCCAGGAAAATTGGCTAATATGATCCCTGATTATTCCCCTTGCTGTTGGAAAGGCTGTCTTCAGAAAGGTACGCTGGGGCATGTATGGTGGTCCTGTCCTAAAGTTATGGTATTTTGGGAGCAGGTGTTTCATCTAATTTCATCTGTAATTGGTCTTCATTTAAAAATGGAAGCTCCACTGGTAATCCTGAATATAGGACTTGATAGCTTCCTTGAACATGTGAAAACTGTTATTGCTGATATACTTACCTCGGCCAGATGATGTCAGGCTATAAAGATGAAACTCCCTTCAGTTCCCTTGGTTGAGGAGAACTTTGTTAATCACGTTTTGACGGTCGTCTGAATCCATCTAAATGTTATCAATTTTTCTGTAAGAAACAATAAACGTCCTACTAGTGTTTTCCCTAATGTGTCCAGAGTCAGTTCTTATATGTTCCCTTATATAAATCCTTGGTGTCTCCGAGCAAACCTGCTGAATATGATTTTACAATAATAACTTTACTCCAAAAAAGTATTTATAATCCTCAGCATTTGTATAATATCAGGGTTTTATTTTAGATCAGAATTAAACACAATTTCTTTCACACAGTGATTTTTTTCTTTAAAGTTTTGTAACAATCGTTGCAGATTCAAGTCCTCCAAAGGAATAGGAGGCAGAAGAAATATCTCAGAAGGTATAAATACCGTGTTTCCCCGAAAGTAGGACCCCCCCGAAAGTAAGACAGGGTGGGGGTTACGGGGGGGTCCTTCAATGTAAGGCCTCCCCCGAATGTAAGGCAGGGTTGGGGGGCTGCTGTGAAATGTAAGGCCCTTACCTTTGGGCCGCCGCTGTCCCCCATTGGGTCCCCAGGCTCCAGAGGTGTCCTCAGGTGCAGCTGGGCGGGTCCAGCGCTCATGGGGTTAACTCGCCGTGTTAACCCCGCAATCCGCCCAGCTCAACAGCTCATTGGCCGCTTCTGCTCCCCACGTCACCGCCGGCCCCCGGCTCGAGCGCTGATTGGCCCAGCAGCTCGGGCTGTAATTGGCCGCCCCTGCTCCCCACGTCACCGCCGGCCCCCGGCTCGAGCGCTGATTGGCCCAGCAGCTCGGGCTGTAATTGGCCGCCCCAGCCCCACGTCACCGCTGTTTCCCTGCTGATTGGCACAGCGTTCCCTGCAGCACAGGCCTTCCGCACCCACAGCCGCACCACAGAGGAAAACGTCCAGCATTTAAAAACCAAGTAGGGAAACATGTACTGTATAGGGTATGGGGCTGTGTGCAGTGGGATACGGCACTGTTATGGGGTGTGGGGCTGTGTGCAGTGGGATGCGGCACTGTTATGGGGTGTGGGGCTGTGTGCAGTGGGATATGGCACTGTTATGGGGTATGGGGCTGTGTGCAGTGGGATACGGCACTGTTATGGGGTATGGGGCTGTGTGCAGTGGGATACGGCACTGTTATGGTATGCAGGCAGAGGGTATACTGGTTGTGATGGAATAAATCTTGTTTTATCTTCCAGTATAACTCATTCAGACTGTTTGTTGTTGTTAGTTCGTTGTTTTACAAGTTATACATGGAAATACCGTCATACGGTAATACGGCACTAACAAGATATTCTTGATACGCTACATTTGTTTTATTCTACTGTTTGGTGATGACCGACTCTTCAGCATGTTAATAAATGTTAATTTATTGGTTAAAAAGAAATTGTCATTTTTTTTCGGCTAATGTAAGACCTCCCCTGAAAGTAAGACAGGGTGGGACTTTTTGGGGTAAAATTAATGTAAGACAGGGTCTTACTTTCGGGGAAACACGGTATATGTAATACAAATATAACATACAAGGTTTATATGAAAAAGAGATGGGGACAGGCAGACATAAGAGTAAATATGTCTACCATGGGACAAAACTATATAGACTCATTATAATATGTATATATATACGCCAACAATAACTGAAGTAAAGGTAAAATGACATAATAGAAGCAGAGTAGAATATATGCAGCAGTAATAGAACTTGCAAACATATGTGTATAAGCTAGGGCGACCGGGATCGTCATAAATGATCCCCAAAGCACAGAAAAACTCATCTGTCCGGAGTGACTGAGAATCGGGTGGGAGAGAGAAAGCCCAGGCTTGGGGATCCCCTGGGCGAGAGAGATAACTATCCCCACCCGCTGCTCCATGGTATCTAAGGAGTGTGGTCTAAACCTAAAGTAAAGTTTGCAGGCCTCCCTAAAAACCACAAACTTCTCTGGTCCTCCAGTGAACCTATTTGGCAATGCCAACTTAGGCTCAGGCGGGAATGGCCTGAGAGCAATCCCCGCTAAACCCCGGTTCTGAGAGGTGGCATGTAACATAACCGAACGCAGATCTGCCACCTCCACTGACAGACTCTGCAGGTGCTCAGCTAAAGCAGCAATGGGATCCACAGTTGATCCCCAAAAAATGGTAGAGCTGGTGATAATGTCATGCAGTGACTACTAGGGTTCTACCAGGTACATGGGACCCACATTGCTGGAACACACAGGGTAAACGTTACAATGGTGAGCCCTTGTGCTAGGGAAAGGGGGACAGTCACCTCCTAAACCCACCTGAGACTGATCCCTGCACTCCCTAATGTCCCTATATGGGTTCTTTCACCCCATCACCGATCATGTGCCTATCCCTGTCTTTCCCTGGACTCAGCCCTGTATAGTGCGTAGGGTTGCGGAAACGCTAGTCTAGGTTAAAGACATAGAGAGGATTAGACAGGCAGGGGTAAAATAAACAGCAATCATAGAAAGCACTCCAAACAACAAGAGAATAATGAGGAACAGTCCGGAGGGGAAAAACCAAAGAGGACTAGGAAGGGAAACAACACAGCTTTCACAAAGCAAACATTCTCTGAATTGTTTCCTGGTGTTTAGCTCACAGGTTCGCCCTAGAGGCAAGAATAGCATAAACTATCACCAGCAGTTTACCTGGACTAGGAGGGAAGTTTTTATAGCAGAGCTGATTAACAATAGAGAACAGCTGACTATTGCTTAAACTCAGAGTTTCAGGAGACCAGAGGATCTACTTAACCTTAGCAGCGCTGGATAAAGAAGTATCTGCACAGCCAGCAGTATTAACCTGAGCAACTGTGTATGAAGCCCTGTGCTGTGATCTCCTGACACCAAAAATAGGAGGGACCACTCTCTGTTGTGGTACCCTTGTGACAGAGTTTCACCCTTTCTTTGTTAGGGGGATCATGTAAAAAAAAAGGGTTTGGTGTATATAGAACTGCCAGTGGTCGGCAGCCTATTATTAGTGGAAGCGTCATAATGGTAAGTCACATGACCAGTCACAAGGCCATCAGCCTATTAATAATGGAAGTGTCATAGGTGTCAAATTTTGAAATAAATGGGAAAAGGAAACAGGTTCCATAAAAACACAAAAAATTTGAAAGGGATCTCAATGACTATGAAACTCATAAGGTTTTCAAAACATTACTAAAGTGTATATCAGGATCACAATGCAACAGTAAATCCAAAAGAGACCCCAAAAAATTTGCCATTCTGATTATCCTTATTAACTACCATGCACATACACAACAATAATAACATATATATGGAGAATAGGATAAAAATACACAAAAACCCAGGCAGATGTAAAATTATCAAACATTAACAGTAATAGATAAACATATGAACCAGCTCTGACTGCTTGCAGTATACTCAGGACAATTACCACTTGATCGTGCATGGAAAATCTTAGGTCAGGATGTCCTCAATTCAAGAAAAAGCAAATATCCAGCGCATCCAGGCGTGTTTTTCTTAAAATACCGTATTTTTCGTTTTATAAGACGCACCCCAAATTTGGAGGAAAAAAAAGGTGAAAAAAATGGGGTCCGTTTTATAATCTGGTGGTGTCTTACCAGGGAGAGGGGGAAGCAGCGGAGCGGCAGTCACAGAAGGCAGGGGCGGTACTGGACTACAGTGATGCAGGCAATGGCACAGAGGGAGGCCCAGATACTCACTGCGGTCTCTCTCTGCGGGGCCGGTGACGCCGCTCTCCTGTGTGCGGGGCTGGTGATGCCACTCTCCTCTGTGCGGGGCCGGTGACGCCGCTCTCCTCTGTGCGGGGCTGGTGACGCCGCTCTCCTCTGTGCAGGGCTCGTGATGCTGCTCTGCTCCGTGCGAGGGGGAGGGGGGTCGGTGAGTCAGAGCAGAACAGAGCAGCCGAGCAGACCAGAGCAGTCACGCACAGAGCCGAGCAGAACAGAGCAACCGCGCACAGAGCCGAGCAGACAAAAGCAGCAGCGCACAGAGCTAAGCAGACCAGAGCAGCTGCGCACAGAGCCGAGCAGACCAGAGCAGCTGCGCACAGAGTTGAACAGTGGCGTCGCCTGATGCACACAACAGCGCCTTACTGACCAGCGCCGGCAGCACCTGGTAAGCTACATTCGGATTTTAAGACACACCCCTCATTTTCCTCCCAAATTTTTGGGAGGAAAAGTGCGTCTTATAATCCAAAAAATACGGTACCTCTTTTATTGCATTACATTAAAATTTACAAAGAATGGCATCCAGCAGATAAAGGTCTTACATCAGATTACATCCAACGCGTTTCAACACAATAGTATGTCATAGTGCCTTATTCATGGATGTTCTTACAACAAACCCATAGCTTTTAATACCTTTAAAAAAAAACATAGTGCATCAGGTTTAGGGCTGCCACACCCGATGAAAAACACATGTGCATTAAAATAAAATGTCCAATACGGACAAAGTTACCAGCCTTTATAACCTTTATACAAAAATATAAAAACATTTAAACATGAAAAAACATCTAATATAATTTTTTTAAACCCTTAGTGGAACTCTTTAATTTTAGAAATCTACTAATATATATAAGACACAAGATCCCTCTTTTTTTTATAAATAAACTCAGTTTGTCCACAGGAATTGAAGTCAGTTGTATAATTATCCCGTGCTGAAAGTTTGCATACATCTTTACTCCTTTCTTTATATATCGCATGTAGTAATTTTATTTAACCTATACTTAATTACAGCCTTTATATTATTCTTTGTTTTTATATATCATGGGATTAAATCAGCAACATAGTTTTTCATACTGAAAAATTGCATAGGAGGATGGAGACGAATCTGGCATACCAGAATTTATGCAATATATCACCAATAATGAATATAATCAAGCTCGTTGCCTTGGAGTAACCCTCGACTCTGCTCTATCCTTCAAGCCACACAGCCAAGCCGTCTTCAACTCATGCCGATTACAACTAAAAAATATCTCCCGGATCCGTGCTTTCCTTAACCAAGAATCAGCAAAAACATTAGTGCATGCTCTCATCATCTCCCGCCTCGACTACTGCAACCTCCTGCTATCTGGCCTCCCTTCCAACACTCTTGCACCCCTCCAATCTATCCTAAACTCTGCGGCCCGCTTAATCCACCTCTCCCCTCGCTACTCCCCAGCCTCGCCACTCTGCCAATCCTTCACTGGCTTCCCATCACCCAACGACTTCAGTTCAAAACATTAACCATGACATACAAAGCCATGCACAACCTTTCTCCTCCCTACATCTGTGACCTAGTCTCCCGGTACCTACCTGCACACAACCTCAGATCGTCACAAGATCTCCTTCTCTGCTCTTCTCTTATCTCCTCTTCCCACAATCGCGTACAAGATTTCTCCCATGCATCCCCCATACTCTGGAATGCTCTACCTCAGCACATCAGACTCTCCCCTACCGTAGAAAGCTTCAAGAGGAACCTCAAGACCCACCTCTTCCAACAAGCCTACAACCTACAATAGCCCTCAGTCCAGTAGACCACTGCGCAACCAGCTCTGTCCTCACCCATTGTACCATCACCCATTACCTGTAGACTGTGAGCCCTCGCAGGCAGGGTCCTCTCTCCTCCTATACCAGTCTGTTTTGTACTGTTAATTATTGTTGTACGTATACCCTCTTTCACTTGTAAAGCGCCATGGAATAAATGGCGCTATAATAATAAATAATAATAATAATAATCTGTCGTTTACTATCGAGAGCAGTTCCCAAAAAATCTCCTTTCTTGATCTTCAGCTTGAGGGAAATGTGAATGAAACGATAGCGACGTCTAGTTACATAAAACCACTAGCCGGCAATTCTTTACTGCACCGAAAAAGTCATCTTCCCAATAATACACTCAAAGGTATTCCAGCCGGTGAATTTACTCGAATTAAAAGAAATTGCATTGATGATGTTAAACTACAGAATGAATTGCAGGCATGTACATCTAGATTTAGAAAAATGATAATGATATAATAAATATAATACATTTTATTGATTCCGTTAATAAAAATATATGATCTAAAAGAATAGTTGTTGTTTTTTTAAAACTTTAGTAAAAAATCCCTTAATTATCATTAATTGAAGCATTATTTCAACCACATTCTCAATCGTATACTCAATTAGGTTCATTAGAAAGAGCTAATAATATTGTTAGTCGTAAAACTAGATTAGATCTAATTGATACATCTGTTAATAGATCTAAAAGAAACAAACTCCTTCATGACCGGCCGATTTTTCGCTTTCCGTTTTTTTTTGTCTTTTTTCTTCCGAGAGACGTAACTTTTTTATTTTTCAGTCAATATGGTCATGTGAGAGCTCATTTTTTGTGGAACGAGCTGTACTTTTAAATGAAACCATAAGTTTTACCATATAGTGTACTGGAAAATGGCACAAAAAAATCCAAATGCACACAAATTGCAAAAAAAGTGCAATAGCACTATTGTTTTTGAGATATTTTATTCACTGTGTTCACTATATGGTAAACCTGATATAAGGGTGTGATGCCTGAGGTCAGTGCAAGTACGTAGACACCAAACATGTATAGGTTTACTTTTATATAAGGGGATAAAAAAATCAGAAGTTTGTCCGAAAAAAGTGACATACGTTTTACGCCATTTTCCATAACCCGTAGCATTCTCATTTTTCGGGATCTATGGCTTAGTGATGGCTTATTTTTTGCGTCTCGAGCTGACTTTTTAATGGTACCATTTTTGCGCTGATGCTACGTTTTGATCGCCTGTTATTGCATTTTGCTCAAAATTTGTGGCGACCAAAAAACGTAATTTTGGCGTTTGGAATTTTGGAATTGAGGAAATTTTTTTGTCGCCATGACGTTTACCAATCAGATTAATTGATTTTATATTGATTTTATATTTTGATAGATCGGGCATTTCTGAATGCGGCAATACTAAATGTGTGTATATTTTTTATTTTTTTAACCCTTTAATTTTCAGTGGGGCGAATGGGGGGGTGATTTTAACTTTTAGGTTTTTATATTTTTTTTTTTACTTTTTAAAACTTTTTTATTTTACTAGTCCCCCTAGGGGGCTATAGCTATCAGCAATCTGATCGCTCTGCCATATCTGCTGATCACAGTTATACAGTAAACAGGAGATATGCTCATTTTCTGCCTCACTCAGGTCCGGGCCGGGTGAAACCAAAAGTAATTCATGTGAGCTACAGGAGTCATCCCATGACCCTGTGCTACCATGACAACCACCGGAAGTCACGTGATCACAACATGACTTCCGGTATTGGCCGGTAAGTAAATGTTTACCACCGCTGCCGTTAAAATGGCGCTGTCACAAATTGACAGCGCCATTTACAGGGTTAAACGGCACGAGCAGATAATGATTCCGCTCGTGCCTGGCAAGCATACATCTCAGAACTGAAAATCAGCTGAGATGTGCGCCGATCGCCGCAAGCTGCCGGGTGCTGACCGCGGGCAGTAACACTATGACCGCTAGGACTTAATATTAATGCAGTAGTAGTATTATTTACATATAATGCCCAATTTAATAGAATTAAGGAGCTGGTTCTGAAACACTTACCAATATTGTTTGAAGACTCTCTTTTGTCTCAAATTTTGCAGGATGGATGTATGGTGGTCACCAAAAAAGCTATCACTATTGGAAATATTATCTCTCCGAGTCTGTTTGAGACTCAAAGAACAGTGAAACCTACCTGGCTTCATCATACAGGTTATTATAAATGCGGTTCAGACAAATGTAGAACATGTAAATTTACAACAATGAAAAATAATTTTTCCATCCATGATGACTCTAGAATATTTAGGATTGAACAGTTTATAAATTGCAACACACAAAATGTGTATATGATTCGCTGCAATATTTGCAAAAAATCATATATTGGTTCTACGATAAGAAAACTAAAAACCCGCATATCAGAACATATCACCGATTTTGTATCTACTTCTACTGTTTCATGGAATGTATCTCATGTGTCATTTCATTTTATTAATTGTCATTCTCACTTTCTAAATTCTTTGGAAATAATAGGTATTGAAAGTGTATCTAGTTCTAAAAGAGGAGGAGACACGGAAAATAGATTGCGAGTTAGAGAAGCATTCTGGATGTACACATTGGGAACTTGCCAACCACACGGCCTAAATGCCAGAAAATAAGTCTTTTTTTGTTATTGGAAAAATTGTTTGTTCTCCCGATCACTGCTATACATGTCTATGAATGCTTTGATTCCTAAATCTATATATTTATAAACTCTGTAGTGTGTGATCCCCTTTTACAATGTTTGTATATCTTTATACTACAATTTTTATTTTTTTTTCTCTCTTTCTGATCACTGATTGTGTAATTACTGCTAATTGTTCTCACATGCTATATAAGAAGTTCTTCCTGGGCCTTGTATTCCATGCAACTGACAAAGGCTGACATGTAGCTTCAGCCGAAACGCGTTTTTTTAAACTTTTCTATCATGTAAATAGTTATTTTTCTATAAATAAAACTAGCTCAATTTGAAGAGCTGGATTACCTCTTTCTTTACTTGTATCTGAATATGGGACCACATAATTTTTTCCGTGCTCTCAGCAATGTTATTAAGCCTCATTGAAGCAACCTCAGGTGAGCTGGTAAAAATTCCTTTTTGCTTCTATGGGATAGAGAATAGATACGGCGACGGGCAAGTGAGGAACCAGTAAGTGGGACTATAGGACAATCATATGGCCTACGTGGAGATAGGTCCAGTAGGCAGATGGCAAGCCCAAAAGATTTGAGGGCAGGAAAGGACTGATCCCATCTGAGCACATTTTCAAATCCAGTCCAAGAGAGGCTTTTTAATTTCGAAGCGACGGCAGACCAACAAGTAGTTGATGCAACAGCTCTAGATAAATAAGGACAGAGAGGACTTGCTCTCACCTAGGATATCCTCTCCTATTGTTACGGGGGGGCTGTCTGACAATAACTGAAAGGAGTATCAGACAGTCAGGGTCCACCGTGCAAAGACTTTGCTGCAGACTATGGCAGAGTGCAATACCTCTGTTAACTCACAGAAGAATATAATAGGTAAGTAAAGCAATTCCTCCCTTACTTGGAGGGTGTGTGGAATGATCTCTGTTAATAATCACAGAGACAAAGGCAATGTGTGCGAAATGGCACCTACCTAGGTCCGCTCTTCTAGTGGTGCAAAAGAGACGAACAGCAGCGTAAGCCGCACAAAGCTCCTACCTGCGTTCGCTCCACTAGTGTGCGAGGACACGAACCACTAGATATGGCACCTGCCTAGGTCCGCTCTTCTAGTGGTGCAAAAGAGACGAACAGCAGCGTAAGCCGCACAAAGCTCCTACCTCTGTTCGCTCCCCTAGTGTGCGAGGATACGAACTGCCAGACGCAGTATAAGGAACGTTACCCTAGCGGCAACGTCCACCTACGAGTAGAATCACAAGGCCCAGCCAGACCATGTGCCTCAGGCACCTGCCTATGTCCGCTCCCCTAAGAGGTAAGGATACGGACAGCAGCCGAAGCTGTAAGGTATAAGAACGCTACCCTGCCGGTAGCGCTCACCTAGCATAGACAGAGGAATGCCTAGAGGAACGCGCACAGAGCGTCTACTCATATGCATGAACCAAGAGGACTGAGCACCATGCGGCGTGTGTCAGGGTCTTATATAGACTCTGTGCCTCATCCAAGATGGAGGACACCAGAGCCAATCCGCTGCCAGAACGACAGGAGTGACGTCATGCTGGCCTATCACCGAGCAAGACGTCACAAGCACATGACCAGCGACCAATCGGCATAGAAGGTGTCAGAGACATGTGACCTCGTGTCAGCGATGATGTCACCCGCACATGTGCAATGGCTCCAAGATTGGACTTAGTCTCCGGCGCTCGCACATGTGCAGTAGCAAGAAATCTGGACTTAGTCTCCAGCGCTCGCACATGTGCAGTAGCAAGAAATCTGGACTTAGTCTCCAGCGCTCGCACATGTGCAGTAGCAAGAAATCTGGACTTAGTCTCCAGCGCTCGCACATGTGCAGTAGCAAGAAATATGGACTTAGTCTCCAGCGCTCGCACATGTGCAGTAGCAAGAAATCTGGACATAGTCTCCAGTGCTCGCAGCAACCGTAACAGTACCTCCCCCTCAAGGGCCCCCCTCCCGGCGACGCAGGTAATCGGCAACTAAGTCGGGAGCATGGACAGCCTCCTCAGGCTCCCAAGAGCGATGTTCCGGGCCATAGCCCTCCCAATCTATCAAGAAGAACCTGCGCCCTCTAACCATCTTAGAACCAACTATGGCTCGTACCTCATAGCTAGAGCGAGAGGAATCAGAGGCAGGAGAGTGTACTTCACGAGCGTGAGGTAAAATAGCCGGCTTTAGCAGTGAGACATGGAATTTGTCATGAATCCTAAGATGGACAGGTAACTTCAATTGATAGACTACAGGATTTACCTGTCGAAGAACCTCATAAGGACCCAGGAAGCGAGGAGCAAATTTGACAGAGCTCACTCTAAGTTTCACGTGTTTTGCAGAGAGCCACACAAAGTCCCCTGGAGAAAAGACAGGAGCCGGGCGACGAAACCGATCGGACACCGTCTTCATACGGTCCTTAGCTGCTTGGATCGACTCTTGAGTCCGATCCCAAACCTCTCTGGCATTAGTTGCCCAGTCGGCCACAAGAGGAGGAGGTGCAGCAGCGGGAAACGGTACTGGTACCCTAGGGTGTTGCCCATTATTGAGTACGAACGGTGTCTGCCCAGTGGCCTCAGCCAGCGAATTGTTAAGGGCAAATTCTGCCCAGGGTAGGAGGGAGGACCAGTTATCGTGGTTCTCAGCAACAAAGTGTCGAAGGTATATAATCATAGATTGATTGGTACGTTCAACCAAACCATTAGTCTCCGGATGGTATGCCGAAGAGAGATTCAACTCAATTTGCAGAAGGCTACAAAGATCTCGCCAGAAACGGGAAGTAAATTGCGGGCCTCTATCACAAATGATACGATCTGGCATCCCGTGAAGCCTAAAGACATGCTTGAGGAATAGTTTGGCTAGTACCCTGGAAGATGGGATTCTCGATAACGGTACGAGATGAACCATCCGGGAGAAATGGTCCGTAATGACCCACACAAATCTATGTCCCTGTGAACATGGAAGATCACCCACAAAGTCCATGCCTACCACCTCCCATGGTCTATCTGGCACTGGTAAAGGATGCAAGAGCCCAGCCGGTCTCTGCCGTAATGGACGGTTGCGAGCACACGAGTAGCAGGAACCGACATATCTCTTGACGTGGCTGGCTAAGTGTGGCCACCAATACCACCTCTCCAGTAACTCTCGTGTCCGCCTAATACCAAAATGCCCACCCACCTTTGAGGTGTGGGCCCATGACAGTATATCATTCTGTCGATCAGGCGGAACAAAGGTCTTGCCCGGTGGGATTTGGTCTAACGTCACAGGGGAGAGCGTATGAAAAACCCTGGAGGGAAGGATAAGACGAGGTTCGTCAATCTCTTCCTGGGTAGAAAGCATAGAGCGAGACAGGGCGTCTGCCTTGTTATTCTTACTCCCAGACAGATAGTTGATGGAGAAGTGAAAGCGGGAGAAAAACAAGGACCAGCGGGCTTGGCGAGGATTCAGACGCTGAGCGGTTTGTAAGTACGTCAGATTCTTATGGTCTGTATAGACCTGGAAAGGATGTTTCGCTCCTTCCAGCACGTGACGCCACTCCTCCAAGGCTAATCTCAAGGCGAGCAGTTCCCTATCCCCAATGGTATAGTTTCTCTCTGCCGGTGAAAAGGTTTTAGCAAAGAAGAAACACGGCCTTTTTCTACCTGCACCGTTCTTTTGATACAAGACCGCACCAGCACCCACTGAAGAGGCATCAACCTCTAAGAGGAAGGGCTTATTCTCATCGGGTCTTTGAAGAACGGGAGCAGTTGAAAAGTGTCTTTTTACTGCCTCAAAAGCCTGAGATGTCTCAGTAGACCAGGCTTTGGGATTAGCACCTTTCTTAGTCAAGGCCACCAAAGGGGCCACCAAAGTAGAAAAATGGGGTATGAACTGCCTGTAATAATTTATGAATCCTAAGAAGCGTTGCACCGCCTTCAAGGAATGAGGTTCGGACCATTGCAGGACAGCAGAGAGCTTCGCAGGATCCATAGCCAGACCCTCTTGTGAGATAATGTAACCCAAAAAAGGCAATGAGGACTGCTCGAATACACATTTCTCGAGTTTAGCAAACAATGAGTGCTCCCTTAAACGGGAAAGGACACGAACGACATCCTGACGATGAGTCTCCAGATCAGGAGAAAAAATCAGGATGTCGTCCAGATACACCACTACTGAGGATAACAGTAAATCCCTGAACACATCGTTTACGAAGTCCTGAAATACTGCGGGTGCATTACATAACCCAAAAGGCATGACGAGGTATTCATAGTGACCGTCTCGGGTGTTAAAAGCGGTCTTCCATTCGTCACCCTTTCGAATTCGTACCAAGTTATACGCACCCCGCAGATCCAACTTCGTAAAAACTTGAGCTCCTCTCAGTCTGTCAAAGAGCTCCGAAATTAAAGGTAATGGGTATTTGTTCTTTATTGTGATTGCGTTGAGACCCCTGTAATCTATGCAGGGACGCAAATCACCCTCTTTCTTCCAAACAAAGAAAAACCCAGCTCCCGCGGGAGAGACAGACTTACGAATGAACCCCTTCTTTAAACTCTCTCTTATATAGGTCGACATGGCCTCCGACTCAGGTATCGACAGGGGGTAAACCCTGCCTTTAGGTGGAACCGAACCTGGGATAAGGTCTATGGCACAGTCATACGGCCTATGGGGTGGAAGAACCTCAGCACCCTGTTTGGAGAACACATCAGCGAAATCCAAATAGGGTGTAGGTATGGGAGAGAGATCAGTTGATGCAACCGCAACGACCTTAGGTGGTAAGGGAAGACATCGGGACTGACATTTCGAACCCCAACTAATAATGCTGTCAGACTCCCAGTCAATGTGAGGAGCATGAGTCCGAAGCCATGGAAGACCCAGAAGGACGTCGTCTATACCCTCAGGCAAAACAAGAAAAGAAATCTCCTCTATGTGACCCTGAGACAGGGAAAGGCGCAAGGGAACTGTCCTCAATGTAATGGAGTCAGACAACATAGTTCCATTAACAACACGGACAGGAATAGGCGCCTCTAACATGATAGAGGGAATATTGTGTCCCTTTACAAATCCTGAGGACACAAAAATCCCGTCAGCTCCGGTATCCACAAAAGCCATAATAGGCCATGTATTCTCAGATAACGAGAGCTGACCTGGGATACAACACTTAGAGGGTGCAGAAGACGTCTCTAGTAACCCCCCTCTAATGGTTACTAGGCCAGGAAGTTTCCCTGACGACTAGGACACTTGTTGGCATAGTGCCCAGCCTGACGACATACGTAACATATAGGAGGACCAGACTTGCGTAGTCTGGAGGACGTATGACCTAACTCCATAGGAGTGGGAGATGTTTCAGATGCTGAGGAAGATGGTAGTGGACCCTCAACAACTGGAATAGCCCGATGCTTAGGGCGTGAGGAAGAGACCTCGAGTCTACGTTCCTTATGGCGTACATCGATCCTCGTTGCTACTGTGATCAAGTCCTCCAGAGAAGCAGGGACCTCACGAGTAGCAAGGGCATCCTTGACATAGCCTGCCAACCCTCTCCAGAAGATAGGAATCAACACCTTCTCTGGCCAATCTAGTTCTGCCACCAGAGTTCTAAAAGCAATGGCATAAGAACTAGTGGATAACGAACCCTGAGATAGATCTAACAGTCTCAGGGCCGCATCATGGGTAACCTGCGGACCCATGAATACCGCCTTAAGAGCATCAAGAAAGTCTTGATGTCTCAGAGTAACCACATCAGAGCGCTCCCATAGGGGAGTCGCCCATTCTAAGGCTTTGTCCTGAAGTAAGGAGATGATAAAGCCTACTCTGGACCTCTCCGTAGAGAAGCGAGAAGAGTTGACCTCTAGGTGTATCTGACACTGACTAATGAAACCACGACATGATCTGGCATCGCCAGAATATCTGTTTGGCAGAGCAAGTCGAGGATCATGTGCAGATGTCACCATGGTCTGAGGTTTATCCTCTATACTCTTGAGCCGTGACTCAAGTACTTGTATGTAACGGTGTAACTGCTGATATTCTGCCATAACTGCCAGACCCTTGGCTCAGTCCTAATGTTACGGGGGGCTGTCTGACAATAACTGAAAGGAGTATCAGACAGTCAGGGTCCACCGTGCAAAGACTTTGCTGCAGACTATGGCAGAGTGCAATACCTCTGTTAACTCACAGAAGAATATAATAGGTAAGTAAAGCAATTCCTCCCTTACTTGGAGGGTGTGTGGAATGATCTCTGTTAATAATCACAGAGACAAAGGCAATGTGTGCGAAATGGCACCTACCTAGGTCCGCTCTTCTAGTGGTGCAAAAGAGACGAACAGCAGCGTAAGCCGCACAAAGCTCCTACCTGCGTTCGCTCCACTAGTGTGCGAGGACACGAACCACTAGATATGGCACCTGCCTAGGTCCGCTCTTCTAGTGGTGCAAAAGAGACGAACAGCAGCGTAAGCCGCACAAAGCTCCTACCTCTGTTCGCTCCCCTAGTGTGCGAGGATACGAACTGCCAGACGCAGTATAAGGAACGTTACCCTAGCGGCAACGTCCACCTACGAGTAGAATCACAAGGCCCAGCCAGACCATGTGCCTCAGGCACCTGCCTATGTCCGCTCCCCTAAGAGGTAAGGATACGGACAGCAGCCGAAGCTGTAAGGTATAAGAACGCTACCCTGCCGGTAGCGCTCACCTAGCATAGACAGAGGAATGCCTAGAGGAACGCGCACAGAGCGTCTACTCATATGCATGAACCAAGAGGACTGAGCACCATGCGGCGTGTGTCAGGGTCTTATATAGACTCTGTGCCTCATCCAAGATGGAGGACACCAGAGCCAATCCGCTGCCAGAACGACAGGAGTGACGTCATGCTGGCCTATCACCGAGCAAGACGTCACAAGCACATGACCAGCGACCAATCGGCATAGAAGGTGTCAGAGACATGTGACCTCGTGTCAGCGATGATGTCACCCGCACATGTGCAATGGCTCCAAGATTGGACTTAGTCTCCGGCGCTCGCACATGTGCAGTAGCAAGAAATCTGGACTTAGTCTCCAGCGCTCGCACATGTGCAGTAGCAAGAAATCTGGACTTAGTCTCCAGCGCTCGCACATGTGCAGTAGCAAGAAATCTGGACTTAGTCTCCAGCGCTCGCACATGTGCAGTAGCAAGAAATATGGACTTAGTCTCCAGCGCTCGCACATGTGCAGTAGCAAGAAATCTGGACATAGTCTCCAGTGCTCGCAGCAACCGTAACACCTATGGCCTCTGGGCTTGGGTGTTTCCCAACTTCAAAGGACAGCAACCGATCAGGTGAGTAGGATCTCCACAGTAATAATAATTTTTATTTCTATACTGTCAACATATTCCGCATCGCTGTACAATTCAGAGGGTCATATACAAACATTCATAAGAACAATTATAGAAGATACAATATTTAAAGTAAAAATAAGGACAACCCTGCTCGTAAGAGCTTACAATCTACAGTGGGGTGAGGTGGGGGTGACGCAAGGTACAGGTGCTTATTTATAACTAGAAGGTGGCCCGATTCTACGCATCGGGTATTCTAGAATTTACGTATTGTGTAGTTAATGTATGATTTTTGTTATATATATATATAGATGTTGTTGTCTGTAGTTAGCAAGTGTTTGTGTAGGGGCTGTACATGTTCTGGGTGTTGTCTGGGTGTGGCGGGGGGTGAGAGTGGTGTTGTTTGTGTGTTGCGTTGTTTGTAGAGCGCTGTGTGTCTGTAGCGTTGTGTGTGTGTGTTGCGCGGTTTGTGTGGGTGTGTGTGTGTGTTTTGGGGGGAGGTATGTTTTGTGAAATGTGTGTGTTGCGCGGTATGTGCGTATATTTGTGTGTGCCGCGGTGTTTGTGTGTTGGGTGTTGTGTGTGTGCGGCGTTGTGTGTGTGGGTGTCTGTGTAGGGCAGTGTTTGTGGTTCCCAGTGTGTGTGTGGTGTGTTGTGCAGTGCGTGTGTGGCAGTGTGTGTGTGTGTGTTTTGGGGGAAGATGTGCACCCCCCATCGTGCTCCATCCCCAATGCTGCGCACCCCCATCGTGCTCCATCCCCCATGCTGCGCACCCCCCATCGTGCTCCATCCCCACTCCCCATTGTGCTCCATCCCCCATGCTGCGCATTCCCCATCGTGCTCCATCCCCCATGCTGCGCATTCCCCATCGTGCTCCATCCCCCATGCTGCGCATTCCCCATCGTGTTCCATCCCCCATGCTGCACACTCCCAAACGTGCTCCATCCCTAATGCTGCGCACCCCCCATCGTGCTCTATCCCCCATGCTGCACACTCCCCATCGTGCTCCATCCCCCATGCTGCGCACTCCTCATCGTGCTCCATCCCCCATGCTGCGCACCCCCCATCGTGCTCCATCCCCCATGCTGCGCACTCCCCATCGTGCTCCATCCCCCATGCTGCGCACTCCCCATCGTGCTCCATCCCCCATGCTGTGCACTCCCAAACGTGCTCCATCCCCCATGCTGCGCACCCCCCATCGTGCTCCATCCCCCATGCTGCGCACTCCCCATCGTGCAGTTAGAAAGTGTTTGTGTAGGGGCTGTACATGTTCTGGGTGTTGTCTGGGTGTGGCGGGGGGTGAGAGCGGTGTTGTTTGTGTGTTGCGTTGTTTGTAGAGCGCTGTGTGTCTGTAGCGTTGTGTGTGTGTGTTGCGCGGTTTGTGTGGGTGTGTGTGTGTGTTTTGGGGGAGGTATGTTTTGTGAAATGTGTGTGTTGCGTGGTATGTGCGTATATTTGTGTGTGCCGCGGTGTTTGTGTGTTGGGTGTTGTGTGTGTGCGGCGTTGTGTGTTTGGGTGTCTGTGTAGGGCAGTGTTTGTGGTTCCCAGTGTGTGTGTGGTGTGTTGTGCAGTGCGTGTGTGGCAGTGTGTGTGTGTTTTGGGGGAAGATGTGCACCCCCCATCGTGCTCCATCCCCAATGCTGCGCACCCCCATCGTGCTCCATCCCCCATGCTGCGCACCCCCCATCGTGCTCCATCCCCCATGCTACGCACCCCCCATCGTGCTCCATCCCCCATGCTGCGCAATCCCAAACGTGCTCCATCTCCCATGCTGCGCACTCCCCATCGTGCTCCATCCCCCATGCTGCGCACTCCCCATCGTGCTCCATCCCCCATGCTGCACACTCCCCATCGTGCTCCATCCCCCATGCTGCGCACTCCCAAACGTGCTCCATCCCCCATGCTGCGCACCCCCCATCGTGCTCCATCCCCCATGCTGCGCACTCCCCATCGTGCTCCATCCCCCATGCTGCGCACTCCCCATCGTGCTCCATCCCCTATGCTGCGCACTCCCAAACGTGCTCCATCTCCCATGCTGCGCACTCCCCATCGTGCTCCATCTCCCATGCTGCGCACTCCCCATCCCCACTCCCCATCGTGCTCCATCCCCCATGCTGCGCACCCCCCATCGTGCTCCATCCCCCATGCTGCGCACCCCCCATCGTGCTCCATCCCCCATGCTGCGCACCCCCCATCGTGCTCCATCCCCCATGCTGCGCAATCCCAAACGTGCTCCATCTCCCATGCTGCGCACTCCCCATCGTGCTCCATCCCCCATGCTGCGCACTCCCCATCGTGCTCCATCCCCCATGCTGCACACTCCCCATCGTGCTCCATCCCCCATGCTGCGCACTCCCAAACGTGCTCCATCCCCCATGCTGCGCACCCCCCATCGTGCTCCATCCCCCATGCTGCGCACTCCCCATCGTGCTCCATCCCCCATGCTGCGCACTCCCCATCGTGCTCCATCCCCTATGCTGCGCACTCCCAAACGTGCTCCATCTCCCATGCTGCGCACTCCCCATCGTGCTCCATCCCCCATGCTGCGCACCCCCCATCGTGCTCCATCCCCCATGCTGCGCACCCCCCATCGTGCTCCATCCCCCATGCGGCACACTCCCAAACGTGCTCCATCTCCCATGCTGCGCACTCCCCATCATGCTCCATCCCCCATGCTGCGCACTCCCCATCGTGCTCCATCCCCCATGCTGCACACCCCCCATCGTGCTCCATCCCCCATGCTGCACACCCCCCATCATGCTCCATCCCCCATGCTGCGCACTCCCCATCGTGCTCCATCCCCCATGCTGCGCACCCCCCATCGTGCTCCATCCCCCATGCTGCGCACTCCCAAACGTGCTCCATCTCCCATGCTGTGCACTCCCCATCGTGCTCCATCCCCCATGCTGCACACTCCCCATCGTTCTCCATCCCCCATGCTGCACACCCCCCATCATGCTCCATCCCCCATGCTGCGCACCCCCCATCGTGCTCCATCCCCCATGCTGCGCACTCCCAAACGTGCTCCATCTCCCATGCTGCACACTCCCCATCGTGCTCCATCCCCCATGCTGCGCACTCCCCATCGTGCTCCATCCCCCATGCTGCGCACTCCCCATCTTGCTCCACAGTCACACATCAGACATTAAACACGCACACATCTGATCGCATACACTCACACACACACCCCACTTCTCCCTCTGCCCACCGGTAGGCGGTCCCAGCAGCTGTGCTGCACGCCATGCTCCTCTGCCGACACTCACAGATCCGATCGCATACACTCACACACACACACACACACACACACACACACTCACACACATCCGACCGCATACACTCACACACACACACTCACACACATCCGATCGCATACACTCACACACACACACTCACACACATCCAATCGCATACACTCATACACATCCGATCGCATACACGCGCTGACACAATCACAACATCCGGAGATACCACATGCTTCCGGCCATGTGATCCTCCGGCAGGTCCTGGAAGATCACTGCACAGTATCGCCGCCGAGAAGCAGGCGATATCACGGGATGTTGTGAGTATGTGGATGCGATCTGAGGTGTGAGGTGTGTGAGGTGTGTGTGTGTGCGTGTGTGTGTGTGTGTGTGTTCGTTCCGCCGCTGCAGGACCTTGATGCGCTCACCTCGTGTGGGGGGCAGAGCCTGGGCGATCGGCCAATCCGTGCGGGGGGGCGGAGCCTGGGCGAGGATAGCAGCCAATCCGTGCGGGGGGCGGAGCCTGGGCGAGGCGAGTGGCCAATCTGTGCGGGGGGCGGGGCCATGGCGAGCCCAGCGGCCAATCCGCTGTTTGTCACCGTAAGGACATGGCCAATCCGTGTGGGGGGGGGCGGACCAGAGGCGAGGCGAGCGGCCAATCTGTGCGGGGGGGAGGAGCCGAGGCGAGGCGAGCGGCCAATCCGTGCAGTGGGGCGGGGCCATGGCGAGGCCAGCAGCCAATTTGCTGTTTGTCACCGTAAGGACATGTCCTGGGACACAATTTTGGAGCAAGACAGACAGACAGACAGACAGATAGAATAAGGCAATTATATATATAGATGATGGTCCAGCCATCTCAAAGAAATTGAGGATACATAAAGGCTGCATGAGGCAGTCACCAGTCAATCTGTATAATGCTTTTGGGCGCGATGGAGTTTGACGGAGAATTACAGTGGAACATCGCTTAACAAGTAACCCAGTTAGCGAGTATTTCGCGTAATGAGCAAAGCTTGCTGTAAATTTGTAACTCAGTTTACGAGCAAGCTTTGCTGAATGAGCAAATTACTCACCACACACACTTCCAGTTCCGTACTTCCACCGCACTCTAACCCGCTCTTGCAGTCGACACAAACACACACAAACACACACAAGCACGCACAAACACACCCAAACAAACACGCACACACACATATTATGCTCACCTTACCTCCCGTTCCATCGCCGGCCTCCTGGTTCTTGTAGTTCGCCGGTACTGGATGTGTATCGGCAACCAACTATTCCGAGAAATAGTGGAGGGGATATATATGAATTAACTTTGATTAGGAAGAGTGCTAGGCCACCTTAAAAAGAAGTGTTTTTAGGTAGCGTCTGAAGCTGTGTAAGTTGTGGATTGTCTTAGTTTCTTGGGGTAGAGCGTTCCAGAGGGTTGGTGCAGTTTGGGAGAAGTCTTGGAGTGGGAGGTTCAGATTAGTGTGGATGTGCGATTTTCTGCTAGAGCCGTATCCCTCGCACCCATTTAAGTGCGAATGGACAATTATTTAGTGTTTTTTTTATTTATCATGTTTACCATCTTGAAAAACTGACCTGGCATTATGATTCCCCAGGTCGGTACGAGTTTGTAGATTCCAATCTGCGCTTTAGTTTAACTTTTATCTAGGTACTTAATAAAAAAAATCCGAAGATTGTAAAAAAAAAAAAAAAAAAAAGTAATTGCGCTTTTGTCGCTATTTTCCGAGACACAAAGCATTTTCCATTTTTCATGATCTCGGGCTCAGAGATGGCTTTTTTTTGCGTCTTGAGCTGATGTTTTTAACGATTTATACATGTGACGGGGTCCTTCGCCCATATCACACAATCAACAGAGCGAGTGATGGCTTTACAATCCAAAGAGTATATATTCCAAGCAAATCAAAACGGTCCATAACATAAACCACAAAAAACCGAGGGTAAAATTAGTCTAGTAACACAAATATAGTCCGGTAAGCAATAAATGTCCAGGTCTCTCTGAGAAGCCAGTTTCTCCCAGAGGATCAAGCCTTCTCTCTTCAAGTTCTCCAACAGACTGCCAAATCTCACAGGTAAGCAGAGAGTTTACAGTAGGTGGATCCCAGACCCCCTCCCCCAGACTTAGGGACAGGAACACTATAGGGGGTAATTACCTACAGACAATACAATGTACACACAAGCAATACAAATAATTGTCAGTGAACCACGCCTAAACATTAACCCACACAAAATGGTACATGACCCACAATATCCCACCATCACAATACAATTTACAGTTTATACAATTTTTGAATAGATGTGTTTTTATCGCCTGTTATTGCATTTTAATGTAATGTTATAGCGACTAAAAGACTATAATTTTGGTATTTGGATTTTTTTTCTCACTACGCCGTGTATTGACCAAATTAATTGATTGATTTTATACTTTGATAGATCGGACATTTCTGAACCTGGCTATACCAAATATATGCGTGTTTTTTTAATTCTATTTTCAATGGGGCAAAAGAGGGAGTGAGTTGAACTTTTAGTTGTTTTGATTTTTTTTTAATTTTTAAAAACTTTTTTTTCAATTTTTAATGATTTTACTAGACCCCTTGAGAACTTTGTCACTGTACAGTCTGATCGCTTCTCCTGATCAGAGCAATGCTTCGCTGCTGTATTCACAGGAAACACGTCATAACAGCATCAGGAGTCATCATCTGATCCCACGCTTCCATAGCAACCCACTGGCATCCCTTGATTGAGTCACTGGGCCATCATTGTCAGCGAAGAACAATACAATCCCCGTTGGAGTACATTTAATCGCGCTGCCAGAGTTTGACAGCACATTCTAAGGGCTTAACAGTTGTGGGTGGATCTCCGATCTACCCGCACCTGTTAGCCACACATGTCTGCTTATCAGATCAGCAGATGTGT
The DNA here is from genome assembly GCF_048569485.1 of Anomaloglossus baeobatrachus. Lineage (NCBI taxonomy): Eukaryota > Metazoa > Chordata > Amphibia > Anura > Aromobatidae > Anomaloglossus > Anomaloglossus baeobatrachus. The sequence goes on along the minus strand of NC_134357.1, from coordinate 551,919,881 downwards.
GGGGAATAATGCGGGTTCGCCACGCAAGCCCATATTAAAGGGCCATACATGACCAATAACGTATAGTACATCATTGCTCGTGAAGGAGTTAAAGTGTCCTTATGTAATTTTGAAAGAAAATAATGTTAGCATCGTAGGATTTTTCTCAAGTAAGGTTTCCATATTCTTTTTGGAGATATAATTTTCAAGGTTTTTCCCCAAAAGGAGATGCAATTCATGTTGGAAGGAAGATATGGGGTTACATGATAGTACGTTGTGACATTTTTAGACATTGAGAAATTTGAAAGCTTGTTCCTCGTACATTTCTATAGGCCAGATACAGTGCCTTGAGAAAGTATTCGGCCTCCTTGAATTTTCAACCTTTTCCCACATTTCAGGCTTCAAACATAAAGATAAAAAATTTAATGTTATGGTGAAGAATCAACAACTAGTGGGACACAATTGTGAAGTTGAACGAAATGTATTGCTTATTTTAAACGTTTATAAATAATAATAAACTGAAAATTGAGGTGTGCAATATTATTCGTCCCCTTTAAGTTAATACTTTGTAGAGACACCTTTTGCTGCGATTACAGCACAAGTCGCTTGGGGTATGTGTCTATCAGTTTTGCACATCGAGAGACTGAAATTCTTGCCCATTCTTCCTTTGCAAACAGCTGGAGCTGAGTGAGGTTAGATGGAGAGTGTTTGTGAACAGCAGTTTTCAGTTTTTTCACAGATTCTCGATTGGATTCAGGTCTGGACTTTGACTTGGCCATTCTAACACCTGGATACGTTTATTTGTGAACAATTCCATTGTAGATTTTGCTTTATGTTTGGGATCATTGTCTTGTTGAAAGACAAATCTCCGTACTAGTCTCAGGTCTTTTGCAGACTCCAACAGATTTTCTTCAAGAATGGTCCTGTATTTGGCTCCATCCATCTTCCCATCAATTTTAACAATCTTCCCTGTCCCTGCTGAAGAAAAGCAGGAACAAACCATGATGCTGCCACCACCATGTTTGACAGTGGGGATGGTGTGTTTAGGGTGATGATCTGTGTTGCTTTTACGCCAAACCTACCGTTTGGCATTGTGCCGAAAAAAATCAGAAACAAGATAACCAGCACAATTTCTAAACTGTACTTTTTAATAACGCTAGAGATTTTTGGCAAAAAATTGCAATCTTTTGAGCTACCCCGCCACGTCACGGCAAATTTCTATGGGGCAGTCCTACTTTAAAATATTTTATTTAATGGGTGCCATGCAGCCTCACACATTTAAAAAAGCAGAACTGTTTGTCTGTTTAAAACAGCACTTGTTTCTCATTGTGCCCAAAAAGTTCGATTTTAATTTCATCTGACCAGAGCACCTTCTTCCACATGTTTGGTGTGTCTCCTAGGTGGCTTGTGGCAAACTTTAAACAACACCTTTTTTTAAACATATTTAATTTGATGCGTTGTCAACAAAAGTTACAGAAATTAAAACATTTTCAGTTAGCTTTTTAACAATTCTCATCCATTTTAAATCTTTTTTTCTGTCGCAGCACTAAACATGTTGACATTTTCAAGTTGTACATCAAAAACATTAATAAATTAACATAGAAATAACCATAACATAAGGGTTCCTTGTTTTACCTCTCTATTCTCAATCTCCCCAACGAGCCATCTAGCTCTCCCCAGCTATACCAGCCTGTATCTTTAAACGTTGCATTAAAGTAGAAATCTCTCTTTGAGAGTAGTTTTTTTCTATAAATGTTTTCCATTTTTTAAAAAACTAGACGTGCGTTTCTCTTTACTATCTTCTACTTCTAATTGATCCATCAGTATCAACAATTTCATCGTATCTAACACTTCTGAAATATCTGGTGCTTGCTTTGTAAGCCAGTGTCACAAAATACATTTTTTAACCGATAGTATTAAAGCGTGTACTACTTTTGGAATGAATAACTGCTCTTCCCTCTCTCTCGCCTCTCGACTTGTGGCATGGAATAAACAGAGAATCAGATCTTTTGGGATTTTGATTGTATCCTTCCAAAGTTTTGCTATTACCTGGCATTCTCATAGGCAATGTATCAGGTTTGCTTTGTGGAGGTGGCATTTGGGTCAGCTACTTAGATAGTGTGCTGGGAAGTTTGTGTACGGAAGGTCAAAGGCGTATATAGCGTTGTGCATTAGTTTGAATTTCATCTCTCGCCATTGTTCGTTAAGCACCACTTTTCTCACAGTTAACCATCCCTTGAGTATTTTTTTCTTGTAGACCCTCAACTTAAAATTTATTGTTCCAGTTTCCCCCCACTTCGTTGTCTTTACCTTGATCATATTGACTCCGTAGTTGGGCATAAAGTGTCGCCGATGAATCTGGTCCTTTCTTCCACCCAACAAGATATCAAATCCGCTTCTAATTTCCAGTGTCCCCCAGCATTTCATTATGGATGAGTAATGGCTCACCAGTTGTCTGTACTGAAAGTGTTGTTTGTTAGATAGCGAGTATAGTTCCAACATTTCTTGCCAGTTGAAGGCCCTTCCCTCTTCTAGATTTAGTAAATTTCCTAATTTTTTAATTCCCTTTTGTTTCCATTCTCCAAAAAGCTTGTTTTTTTGTCCCTGTTCAAAATTGATGTCTTCCCAGAGAGGCATGTGTTTTGAAAGATTAAATGGTAATCTATATACCGTAGTTTCCTTAGAGCTTTCCTCTAGTGTCAGCTAGTAGGATTTTATGTCCTCTTACAAAAATTGAAGCCGTTGCTTTCCTGTATTTCTGTAGCACCTTGACCTTGTCAGCAAAGACCAAAAAACATGCAATAGCAGGTCTAGGTCTTCAAGGGGCCTCATTCTGCTGTTGAGCTGGTGGACCGACTATGTGTGCCCTTTCAATATTTAATGGGGTTTTCAGTCCCAGGGCTGCTGTCAAATACTCTCCAAAGATCCCCATTAGTTGTGCCGGGGTAATGGACTCTGGGAGACCTATAATCCTCAGATTCTTTCTCCTGGACCTGTTTTCTAAGTTCTCTAATTTCTCCAGTAGTTGTTGACTTACTTTTGTAACTTTTGCAAGTTCTGATTTCAGGTGGTCCACCTCATTTTCTGTAGCATTGATTCTAGTTTCTGCAGTGTCCAGCCTTGCAGCCTATTGTGAGATGGATGCCTGCATTTTCTGGAGGGCTTCAGCCACTGTCTGCTCCAGCGATTTCTTTAATTCTGGGGCCAATTTACTTGCAACCTCTTCTGCTAGTGATTTGTAGTGCATTTGGCACTCAATCACATAAGGGGTACTTCTCACATAGCGAGATCGCTAGCGAGTCACGGTTTTTGTGACGCACCAGTGACCTCATTAGCGATTTCGCTGTGTGACACTAAGCAGCGATCTGGCCCCTGCTGTGAGATCGCTGCTCGTTACACACAGTGCTGGTTCATTTTTTAGTTGTTGCTCTCCCGCTGTGAAGCACACATCGCTGTGTGTGACAGCGAGAGAGCAACAATCTGAACGTGCAAGGAGCAGGGAGCCGGCGTCTGGCAGCCTGCGGTAAGCTGTAACCAAGGTAAATATCGGGTAACCAAGGGAAGCCCTTTCTTTGGTTACCCGATATTTACCTTAGTTACTAGCGTCCGCCGCTCTCACGCTGCCAGTGCCGGCTCCCTGCTCCCTGCACACGTAGCCGGAGTACACATCGGGTAATTAACCCGATGTGTACTCTGGCTAGGAGTGCAGGGAGCCAGCGCTAAGCGGTGTGCGCTGGTAACCAAGGTAAATATCGGGTAACAAGCGCTTGGTTACCCGATATTTACCTTAGTTACCAAGCGCAGCATCGCTTCCACGCATCGCTGCTGGCTGGGGACTGGTCGTTGGTGAGATCTGCCTGATTGACAGCTCACCAGCTACCATCTAGCGACGCAGCAGCGATCCTGACCAGGTCAGATCACTGGTGGGATCGCTGGAGCATCGCTAAAGTGTGACAGTACCCTTACACTGGTTGTCCTCAACTCTTTGTTTGCTGGGAGACTTTGAAGCTGCAGGAGCCTTATCTCTGCCTTTTAATCCTGCTGTGCTATCTCCGCCATCTTATGCCTGAGGCTTCTCTAGGCTCTGGGGGTTTGTGTGACCTTGGTCCCACGCTTCTGTATAAATCTCTCCATAACAGCTGGAGAGGTCACCAGAGGGTCTCACCTGCAAATGAGGAATATATTTGTTGGTTTTTCAGCGCGGGAGACACAGGGACCAGGGGCTGAATGCAGATCTCTGTTTACCTTCTGCTGACCATGCACGCGCCGGAACCGGAAGTCTCTAAACAACACTTTTTATGGATATCTTTGAGAAATGGCTTTCTCCTTGCTACTCTTCCATAAAGGCCAGATTTGTGCAGTGTACGACTGATTGTTGTCCTATGGACAGACTCTCCTACTTCAGCTGTAGATCTCTGCAGTTCTTCCAGAGTGATCATGGGCCTCTTGGCTGCATCTCTGATCAGTATTCTCCTTGTTTGAGATGAAAGTTTGGATGGACGGCCGGGTCGTGGTACATTTGAAGTGGGATGACACTCCTTCAATTTCATTATGATCGCTTGTGTACCGCCCCACGGCCTCGGCTGCGACCATCGAGCCGCTCGGATCCGTGCTCGTTCTGTGGGTGGTGGCTCGAGCCTTCCACGGACCCGGGGTCACTTCACTCAGTAGAAGGGGGAGGCTGGCGCTGCACGCTGGGGGCGCGGGATTTTTCAGGTGATTGCTCGTGACGTGCAGGGTTGCAGTGTAGTACTCACAATTGATGCACACAGAGTCAATGGTAAACCAGACGTGGTGGAAGACGGGTGGCCCGCAGCCGGCTGCACTTCACTTGGCGGGTTGGCAGAGTCCCCCTTTCACCTGCACCTAAACGTAAGTGGACCACGGTGCCTAAGCACAGGTGGTCCGCTTCCCAGCGGGTTTGCCGAAGGAGCTCCTTTGCCCGCAGGCGCTGGCCCTTGGATCTCTGGCCTCTGGCGGTGGCTACTATCCAATAACGTTGGGCTGTTGCCTTCAATCGGGACTTTGGTGGGAAAGAACCCCAGGAGGTCCAGATCCTCAATCAGTAAATTTGACTAAAGGTGGCCTACGGCCTAGTCTGGGTCTGAGTACCCTTCCTGGTGCTCCGGTAGACTGTTGGCTCCCCGGTTCGGGTCCGGCTGGCTCCAACCCTGTCCCGGTCCCTACGGTTCCACCGGTCGTGTTCCCGGTCTCCTGCAGGCGCCCCCTGCCGTCTGCCTGCCTGTTTCAAGGGCCCTGGGCTCCGACCCAGGCCCAACACAGAGCTGTACTGCACTCCTCCACTACCAACTAACTGAACTGCTGCTGTTTTCCTGCCTCAGGCCAGCAGACTCCTCCGTGGGCGTGTCTTTCCGCCTGACTCCGCCAACCTGGTGTGCCTGTCTAACACTGAGGGAGGCAATCAGGGCTTTGTGTGACTGGTGGTACCTGCCTAGTGTAGTGGGGGTGTAGGTGGTGTTGTGACCTGTGACCCCTGGGGTGTCCAGGGAGTCACATTTGCACAGTGCTTCTTGGGATGTTCAAAGTTGTGGAAATCTTTTTGTAACCAATTCCGGCTTTAAAGTTCTCCACAACAGTATCACGGACCTGCCTGTTGTGTTCCTTGGTCTTCATGATGCTCTCTGTGCCTTAAACAGAACACTGAGACTATCACAGAGCAGGTGCATTTATAAGGAGACTTGATTATACACAGGTGGATTATATTTATGATCATCAATCATTTAGGACAACATGGATCATTCAGAGATCCTCAATTAACTTCTGGAGTGAGTTTGCTGCACTGAAAGTAAAGGGCCGAATAATATTGCACGCCCCATGTTTCAGTTTATTCTTTTTTACAAAAGTTTAAAATAAGCAATAAATCAACTTCACAATTGTGTCCCACTTGTTGATTCATAACATTCAAAACATTAAAATTTTTATCTTTATGTTTGAAGCCTGAAATATGGGAAAAGGCTGCAAAAATTTAAGGGGGCCGAATACTTTCACAAGGCACTGTAACAATTTTCCCCCATTTGTCAGCGGTTAAAAAAAAAACAAAAAAACCCCGAGAGTATAGGCTTAAATTGCTATCTCAGGCCTTACAAAGGAGAAATAGATAGATTTTTAGAAAAATTAGCGAACAGTTAAATCTTTGTTAGTTAGAAATTGCAGTAATAAGAGTATTGTATCTAGGACAGGGGCCTCAAACTCGGCTGGGTGTATGGGCCACACATAGAAAAACAATTATTTGGGGGGCCGCATTCTTTGCAGGGCCAAGTGACATTTTAGTGATTCCATGTATTTTCTTCTACACACCTTTGGATCACTTTTTGTGAACATTTTTTGCTTGTTTATTAAAACAAACCTGCACTTTTTTGTTACGTTCATATGTAAAAAAGCATTTTTAATGGTAAAAACATTTTTTATTTCTTTCTTGTGCCCAGTAGTAATGTACACATCCTTGTGCCCAGTAGCATTGTGCCCATCCTTGTAGTATTGTGCCCATCCTGGTAGCATTATGCCCATTCTTGTAGCATTGTGCCCAAGTAATAATGTCTCCAGTCCTCAACCTAGTTCCCTATTATGCCGTTCTTGACATACACAAAAAAAAAGATTCTTCCCACCTTTCCCTCTGTTTTCCATTAACTGCTTGTTGTGGCCTGCAGACCCGTAGACCCCGTGACGATCGCGTTACTATGTAGGGGTTCCGGCGCCGGCAGGGCTTTACTACAGTTGATTAATTTGCGGCTCAGCACGCACTTAGGAGCTCTCTGCTCTCTACCATTTATAGGCAAGCAGGTGACTTCTTACAGCGATGTTACCTGCTTGACATTGGTATAGTGTAGAGCAGTGGCGTAACTAGAGTTCGATGGGACCCGATTCAAAATTAGAACCGGGGTCCCCCCTTGGGGTACAGGATGATTATACTGACACTTGGCTCTTTCCCTCAGCACCCAACTTTCCCATGCTCAGATATCCCTTTTTCCCTTCAGTACCCAGCTTTTCATGTTCTGATATCTATTTTGTCCTCAGCACCCTGATTTTCAATGCTCTGCTATATAACTTTCCCTCAGCACCCAGCTTGCCCTTGATATCAGAGCATGGGAAAGCTGGGTGGAGAGGGAAAGATGTATAGCAGAGCATGGGTGGGTGAACCAGCACTCAGCATCAGCTGGACGCTGAGGACAAGATAGATATCTGAATATATGAAATCTGGGTTCTGAGGGATATCAGAGCATGGGAAAGCTAGGTGCTGAGGGAAAAATGTATAGCAGAGCATGGGAAAGCTGGGGCTGAGGGAAAGAGCCTATTTCCCTCAGCACCCAGCTTTCCCATCCCATGCTTGTATCTTTGTCCCCCATCCTGGTATATAGCCCTATCCATCTTTTTTTTTTGTACATTATATTGTGCTATAAATAACATTAAAGATTTATTCATGTTGCATCTAAAAATGGTAGTTTTTTTTTTTTTTTTTTTAATGGTACACGCGTTTTGGTATTTTAAGAGGTATTTTTTGGCCCTTTTAGTATTAATTCTGTTTTATTAGTATCTGAATTTTAAAAATGCCACACGTACACGTTTACACAAATAAACAAACAATACCAATATACACGAGAAGTCTCGTGCCATAATTAGCATATGGAAAAAGCCATATACAGAATACGAATGGAACAACAAAGGAAGAAATCTGTACAAAGACTTTGTAGTTGAAAATAGATACAAATTTTATTAAATAGAGAATACAAAAGACAAAGGTTATTTTGATTAAAACTTGTAGAGACAGGTGATGATAACCACCAAATGGTACCCACATACCAACATGGCACATATTACATATTTGAAGCAGTCAGAGAGCCAAAAGAGGCCAAAATGATGGATGGTAAAAAATGATCAATCAGCATTGATGCAAACAAACTGCTGCAGAAACCCTGTGCTAAAATTGTAATATAATTCCATCAAAAAATCTTGCAAATGCAAGTATAACTAATGGCGCAGGGCATCAACCCACACTGTGCTGACCAACTACGATGTGCCCACCGCATCATGCAAGGTAAATACGTGTGTGACGTTTAGTCAGCCTATGGGAACCCTGAGCCTGAACACCAAGGCTATCAGATAAAACAGTGGAGGTACCACTCAGAGGGCAGAGTCGTACGTGCAAAACACAGAGGCAGCCATGTGATCAATCAGTATAACTGCAAAAAATCACTGACTGCTGAAGATATCCTGTGCCAACATTGTAATATAATCCCAACAGAAAACTATGCAAGTACAAGTATAGCTAATGGCACAGGGTATCAAAACACAATGCAATATCGCACCTGAGGTATGGTATGAGGGTAAGGAACCCCGACCTATAGGTTTCGTAATCCTTCTTCCGGGGGTCAAGGATTACGGAAGAAGGATACAAGGATTACGGAAGAAGGATTACGAAACCTATAGGTCGGGGTTCCTTACCCTCATACCATACCTCAGGTACGAGGGTATGGTATGAGGGCAGTGGGGCTAGAATCATTCAAGGAGCTCCAGTACTCACTTCAGGTCGAATTGTGTTCCTTTGGAGCCTCCTGCTACAAACAAGGGATACAAACTCCGCAGAAGTCTCTCATATTTCTGCAGCACTCCCTACACAGGCGATATACTTCACAGCATCTTCCTGCCAGTGGGTGGGGCTTACTCCCGGTGGGCGTGGCTTACTCCTGTGAAACTCCAGAGCAGTGAGTGCGGGGATGGTTGTGCTCTCAGCATTTCTCCCTTCTTCTGATGGATGGAACATGCAGCATATGCGCTGTCTGCTGGAGGAGAGACTGTCAGGGGCCCAGTGCGGAATCCATCGCCAGCAGATGCTCAAAGACAGCGACCGGGTGATCACTGTGACCAAAATCCTGCCCACCTCTCAGCACCAGCTTCAGTGGAAAGAGTTGGGCGGGATTATGGGCGTGGAGAGGAGGGAATAAGCAATTGCTTAAATAGCCAGGACATGTGTTACCTCACACGGTCACTGCTGCAAACTATTTCAGCTGGATCTGCGCACTTGGGCGCATAGTAAGCTGAAACAAGTGCTGAGTTTCTCGGGCCCCCTGGCTGGTTGCAGTGGTGACCCCTACACCGCGATTGTTCAGCCCCTGGTGCAGAGAGCTCCTAGCGCGTGCTGTGCCAGAAATGCATCAACTGCAGTTAAGCCCTGGCGGCGCCGGCCCCCAGCATAGTAACGCAATCATCACGGAGTCTGCGGGCACTCGGGCCACAAAATGCAGCCTCAGGGGCCCCATGCGGCCCACGGGCCACGTGTTTATGACCTCTGATCTAGGATATTTAATGCCATAATGAGGGAACAGGTTGGGCGACCTCTGCTCCAGCAAAAAGGAAATGGAGGAAGAAGAAATGAAGAACATTAGTTTAGATACTCAGACTTTATTGGAAAAATGTTTTGGGTGTCAGGTTATTGGGACAATTTAGTAAATATTTACAATCAAAGTCCCCATAGAACCTATAATATTTGTATTGGGGAACAGTAAAGGGAGTCAGTTCCCAATGATGATGAAAAAACTACTAAACTTAATGGAAAGTGATTTTATAAACTCGATCACAGCAGATGTTCCCATAAAGAAGGAATGGATCGTAGATGGAAATAGTAATTTGTAATATGAACATGTTTATTATTGTAGTATAGAGAAGTTACAGACATTGTTCAGACATGGAGATTGTGCGCTGAAAGTGACTGTAATGAATGGCAGATCGCTGAGATTGGGAGTTAGGAAGAGGAGGGAGGAGGAATGTTGGGTATTTTTGGGGGAGGGTGCAATACTCATGTCCATATAGTGAATATAAAACAATGTGAAATGATAAATGCACATAGAATATTGTTTTTTATTTGATTTTTAGAAAACAGATGTCTATTAGTAACTGCATATATTATAATTATAATTCTAATGTAACTTCTAATGTGCTTTACATTTCTTGTTTACTTACTTGCCTTTACTTTGACTGTCTCTTTTGTGTTGCCTTTTTAAGTTTGTAAAATATATGATTTCTTCCTATGTGAACTTTTCTTAATGGTCAACTAATGATAATTTTCAAGTAAAACATTTCTCACCTTTTAGGTATGATAATGGCTTCTACCCTTGTGAGTCTTGTTTAAAATGATGCTATTTGTATGTAAAATATTTCCCTCATTCTGATCATGAAAAGGGTTTCTCCCCTGTGTGAATTTTTTTGTGTCTAGCAAGACATGATTGAGTTACAAAACATTTCCCACATTCTGAACATGAAAAGGGTTTCTCCCCTGTGTGAATTCTTTGATGTGTAATAAGACTTGATTTACTTGTAAAACATTTCCCACATTCTGAACATCAAAAGGGTTTCTCCCCTGTGTGAATTCTTTTGTGTGTTGAAAGACCTGATTGAGCTGCAAAACATTTCCCACATTCTGAACATGACAAGGGTTTCTCCCCTGTGTGAATTCTTTTGTGTCTAGCAAGACCTGATTGAGCTGCAAAACATTTCCCACATTCTGAACATGAAAAGGGTTTCTCCCCCGTGTGAAATATTTTGTGTTTAGCAAGACTTGATCTTTTTGCAAAACATTTCCCACATTCTAAACATGAAAATGGTTTCACTCCTGTGTGAGTTCTCTGATGTATAACAAGACTTGATTTACGGTACCTGCAAAATATTTTCCGCATTCTGAACATGAAAAGGGTTTTTCCCCTGTGTGACTTCTTATGTGTATAGCAAGAAATGAATGAGTTGCAAAACGTTTCCCACATTCTGAACATGGAAAAGGCTTCTCTCCTGTGTGAGTTCTCTGATGTATAACCAGAGATGATTTACCTGCAAAACATTTCCCACATTCTGAACATGAAAAGGGTTTCTCCCCTGTGTGAATTCTTTTGTGTGTAGCAAGAGTTGATTTACCTCCAAAACATTTCCCACATTCTGAACATGAAGAGGGTTTCTCCCCTGTGTGAATTCTTTTGTGTGTAGCAAGAGTTGATTTACCTGCAAAACATTTACCACATTCTGAACATGAAAAAGGTTTCTCCCCTGTGTGAATTATTTTGTGTGTAGCAAGAGTTGATTTACCTGCAAAACATTTTCCACATTCTGAACATGAAAATGGTTTCTCCCCTGTGTGAATTCTTTTGTGTGTAGAAAGACCTGATTGAGCTGCAAAACATTTCCCACATTCTGAACATGAAAAAGGCTTCTCCCCTGTGTGAGTTGTCTGGTGTGTAAGAAGATTTGATTTTCGGTTAAAACATTTCCCACATTCTGAACATGGAAAAGGTTTCTCCCCTGTGTGAGTTCTTTGGTGTCTAACAAGATATTATTTATCGTTAAAACATTTCCCACATTCTGAACATGAAAAAGGCTTCTCTCCTGTGTGAGTTCTCTCATGTGTAACAAGACTTGATTGATCTACAAAATAGTTCCCACATTCTGAACATGAAAAGCGTTTCTCCCCTGTGTGAATAGTTTTGTGTTTAGAAAGTCTTGATTTATCTGCAAAACATTTTCCACATTCTGAACATGAAAACGGCTTCTCCCCTGTGTGAGTTCTTTGGTGTCTAACAAGATATGATTTATCGTTAAAACATTTTCCACATTCTGAACAGGAATATGGCTTCTTCCCCGTGTGAGTTCTCTGATGTTTAGTAAGATGTGATTTTTGGTTAAAACATCCACATTTTGAACATGAAAAATATTGCTCCCCTGATTGAGTTCTCTGGTAAATAACAGACTCTGAAAAAACCTTTTGCTCTTTTGTGTGAGATTTTGTGTGGATTTTTCGATATTCAGAAGTTGAAAATGTCTTCATTATTGTAAGGGCACTTCGATTTTGAATTGCTCTTTTGTGACATTTATTTTTCTTAATAGTCTGTGATGATTCAGAAGGTAAGACTTGTTTAAAAGAATCAGATGATAGATCTTTGCTGTGAAGGGATGATGGTAAATCTGGAAAAGTGGCATTCACTTCATCTATATCTTGTGTGATATCAAGGTCATCTGATTTCAGAACTGAAGATGTCGTCAGTTGTGTCTCTGATGTCTTGGTACTGTTATCTGTCAAGAATAAAAAATATTTTTAATAATGTATACAAAAGTAAAGATATAATTTAATAGCTTGTAACGCTGTTACAGGCATCCCCGCACTGTCCTGCACCCTTTTCCTGATGCAGGTCTCCTGGGAGTGCGCTTAGCTCACGGTCATATATTCTTAAAAGGCCATCATGTACCTAACCCGAAAGTTCCTCACAACCTATGGTTGAGAGGCAATAGGTATTTATGGCAACCTCCTCATATGGCTTCACTGTCCAAGGTTCCTGACGCCATCCCAAGACATGCACACACCACTGATGTCTCCTGGGAATGGCTTTTGGGCGCACGTGCACCTAATTTTAAAGGGTCAGCGTGCCCTAATCCAGAAGTGCTTCTCAACCTATGGGTGAGAGGCACTAGGAATTTAAGGCCTCTGCCTGGGCAACGTGGACTATCCTTAGAGACGTGTTGCTAATTGTCAGGTCCCGTTCCATTTGCTGAGTCTTATGATGTGTGCTAACACGTTTATATTCTAGTATCTGCTGTGCTTACTGTACCTGCTGCATTTATCTATACCAGCTGTGCTTATCATACTTGCTGCATCAGCTGTATCCGCTGCAACTTCTTACACCAGCCATTCGGTCTGCACCCGAACACATCAGTGACTGTCAGTATCCAATCCCCATCTCCTGGGGTCAGCGGTCACAGTAAAGGGACTCCCTGGAGTAGCACTTGGCGGCTACCTTTCGGTACTAGCCTATCTTCACCATCAGAAGCTCTAGAGAAGTCAAGGTAGTCACTTAATTTTGCTCCGCCTGGTTGAGCCAGTGCTGAATCCCAGTGGACCCACTCCCACTCGCGAGTATAAGTTTGCCCAGATCATGGATCCCGCTCGCTCCAGAACTCCTGAGCTTGCCGGTATGCAGCAAAAGGTCATTTGTCAATGGGAATAACAAGACCGGATGTTGACCTACTTGCAGTCAGTAGCCACCCGCTTGCAAGCCTTGATACCAACATCTCCACCCGATCTTTTCCTGGATATAGTTGCCACCCTAGCAGCATATCCAGCTCCAAGCTTTGGTCCTCATCTGTCTGTTCCTCTGCGATTTGATGGCAACCAGAAGCAATGCAGTGATTGATAAATCAGTGCTCCATGCACTTTGAACTTTTGCCTTATGAGTTAATTTCGGACAGGGTCAAAGTGGATTTTATGATGTCATGTGGAAGGTTGAACTAGATGGACCTAGGTCTTTTTTCAACCTATGTAACTATGTGAGTCTCTTACTTAGATCAATCCATGATGGGAGAGAAGTGATCTTGTTGTCTTGGACCCGCAAGCCTTCTGAGGGGTGTTACACAAGGTATTCAATAAACTGGGTTGAGTTTCTGCAGCAACTTCGCTCTTTAGACTTTGCCTAGGAATTTTCACCATAGACCACTATGCCATCCATTTCCACACCTTGTTCTCCAATCTAGGCTGGAATAATTAGGCGCTGCTGTCTGGGTCTGTCCAGAAAAATCAAGGATGACCTGGCTGGCTGTGATGTGCTTTCAATCCTTGATGACCTGATATCTCTGGCTATCCTCATGAATCTCAGGTCCCAAGAACGCGCCACAGAGGTGAACCATGAGAGAAAATTGTTACGCCTGGCTCCTACCTTCCAGAGACTTATAATGCTGTGAGCCGCGGTTCCCCCTGAGTGCATGGAGGTAGATCGTGTGAATCTGGCAAAGCCTCGTCTGGTGGACCGTCGCACCACAGAGGGAGGCTTTTACTGTGGAGATCTTACTCACCTGATCCAAGTATATTGTCCTTAGGAGAGGCTATCCTAGGTTTAAGCACATTCTCTCTGTCCTTATGCATATCCATGTCCATCTCTTTTGGCAGCACCTGATCCATTGAGTCGGCCTATCTGGACTCCGGTTCCGCTCGGAGTTTCATACAACAGGGTAGCAGATTCCCATCCAACCACTTAAAGCTCCCATAGCAGTGTTGTCAGTGGATAAAAAACCTTTGTCCAAGGCTAACCTGTTAGTCACCTAAAAAGGATGAATATAAGCTATACCGGGCCACAGGCAGAGGTCTCAACCAAATAACGATCAAGAATATGTATCCACTTATACCAGAATTGTTCGACCGTCTCTGAGGTTCCAAGCTCTTCTCCAAGCTCGACCTCTATGGTGATACTACCTTATCTGTGTATGGTCAAGTGACAAATGGAAGACTGCCTGTAACCACTTCATGACCCTTAATGTACCTATACGTCATACAAGTCGGTCTGTTCCCGACCAGTGACTTATAGGTATGCCATGGTGATGGCAGGGCCTCCGGAGCTGTGCCCCCAAGATCGCTGCTGGGTCTCCGGCTGAGGTTAGAGCCAGTTAGCTAGTTAGGCTCATAGAGCTAGGGACCCCAATATAGAGATATACCTTGACAAGGTTTTGGGGCTCAGTTACATTGATCAATGCGATTGCTAAATATCTCCTTTTTCCTAATATTCATGGCAGGTATGCATTTCATTATTCACACTTTCAAGTTAGCAAATGGCATTTTTCACTGGATGCTTCAATGTTTTTCGGTATGCTTATAGCATTATACTATTATCTAACTTTGATGTGCAGCCTTATCCTTATGTACGAGGTTAGAGCCAGGACTTAGCTCTCACTGCTTCTAAAAGCTCACAGTACAGCGCGGCTCATATTTATCCTATGCTCTACGCTGAGCACTTACACTGGGCATTACAGGTAAGGGTATGTGCCCACAATCAGAAAGAGCAGCGTTTTGGACACAGTGTGTTTTTGCTGCATCCAAAACACTGCATTATACAGTACAAATACAGTGAATAGGATTTAGAGAAATTGCATGCCCTCAGTGTTTCTTTTCTCTGCAGCGTAAACTAACATGCGGAGCAACTTCCCTATCTGCAACATGTCAATTTATGCTTGCAAAAACTAGAGATGGGAAAACTCGTAGATAACCAGGACCAGCAGGTCCCTGATAAATTTTAAAAAAATCCAAATCCGGAAATTCAAAATGTTGGTAGAAGTGATAGGGTGGTAAGAGTGCACGTGGTGTACTCACTGAAGATCTGTCATGGCGGCAAGCTGCTACCAGGTCACACATTCCCTTCCAGAGTCAACAGTTAACCTTAATTGAATATTCGCTGCATTCCTTGCCTACCAATGCGTGTAATTGGTTGCAGTCAGATGCAACCCACCCAGAGTGTCAGCATGTTAGCTGACTGCAACAAATCACAGGTCCCAGGACGAATGGTGGGTGGGGAAAGCAGTGCAAATGTCTGCGGGTCAGTATCGTGGTATAAAAATAAATGAAAAAATAAAACAATTGGGGTAGGGTCCTCCCACATTATGCCAGTACAGATAAAGCCCACGACTACAGGCTGCAGCCCCAGCTGTCGGGCTTTATCTTGGCTGTGTATCAAAATAATGCTGGAGTCACACTTGCGAGGGACTCTCACGAGTCTCGCATCGCATCACCTGGCACGGCTGTACACTCTGAGACACGAGCGTCTCAGCTACATAGAAATACATGCAGCCGACCCGCTCCTGTCAGAAGAGTGTGCGGCCATGCTGGGTGATGCAATGCGAGACTCATGAGAGTTCCTCGCAAGTGTGTCTCTGGCCTAAGAAGAACCGTATGCAGCTTTTTTTTTTTTTAATATATTGTTTAAATAAATAAATTAATTCATTAATAAAAAAAACTGGTGTGCAGTCCCCCCCTATTTTCATTCTCAGCCAAGATAAAACCCGACATCTGGGGCTAGTATTCTCAGGCTAGGGAGGTCCAGCCTAAAAATATCAGCCTCCAGCCACCCGGAATTGTCGCATCCATTAGATGCGACAATCCCGGGGCTTTACCCAGCTCTTCCCAATTGCCCTGGTGCGGTGGCAATCGGGGTAATAAGAATTTAATGGCAGCCCATAGCAGCCAATAAATCCTGGATTAGTATTGGTAGTGTCTATGACACACCCATCACTAATCTGTAAGTGAAAATAAATAAAAACAAAAACCGAAAAAATCCTTTATTTGGAATAAAATACAAAAAAAGCACCTTCTTTCACCACTTTATTAACCTCAACAAACCCCTGCAGGTCCGATGTAATCCACATGAGATTCCACGGCGATTCAGCTCTGCTACATCTGAACCTCACAGGGAGCAATCATGGAACATAACTGCTCGCTGTGAGCTCCAGAGAATGAATGAGTCGGAGCGATCACTGATCAGTGATGACGATGTCACTCAGGTTAGTTGCAGTCACAGGTAACCTGGCCTCAGAGGACCACTGATGACCTGATTAAATTCTGATAACTCACCTGCATCTCCTGGCACAAAAACAGCGTTTTTTGCCAAGAGATGCAGATTTGGTGCTAAACTTGTTACACCACATTCCTGCACCCAATCTACACCTCCTGGCAAAAAAACCCGCATCACTATCGCATCATACCTCATGTGGTTTTGATGCGTTTTTTTTTGCCAGAAGGTTTAGATTGGGTGCATGAATATAGTGTCAAAATTTCATCAAACAATTTGCATCTCTTGGCCCGTTTTTTCTTCCAGGAGGTGCAAATTTGGTGCTGAAATCTGGTGGAGACATTTCAGCATCATATTTACACTTGGCAGAAAACTGCATCAAAACCAGGGCAAAAAATGCGTAAAAAACCCCCATTTTTTTGCCATGAGGTGTAGATTAGGTGCAGGTATATGGTGTAAAAAATGTCATCGCCAAATTTGCATTTCTTGGCCCAAAAATGCAAAAACTATTTTTTTTTCTGACAAGAGATGCAAATTTGGTGCTGAAATCTGGTGCAGACCATTTAAGCACCAAATGTGCACCTCCTGGCATAAACACCCCTGCAGGTCTGACGAAATCCACACGAGATCCCACGGCGATTCCAGCTCTGCTACATCTCAGTCACAGAGTGCGGCCATAGAGCATGACTGCCCACTGTAAGTGAGGCAGACGCTGTCACACAGACTGGGGGCACATCTGACTGCAACCAATCACAGACACCAGGCTGGACGGTGGGCAGGGAAAGCAGTGCATATGTAGGAGCAATGATGCATACGGCAGTGACGGAGCCTCAGTAAGTAAGAAGCGCTTGCTTCAGTCTTATTTTCTTTATTTTTCTTTTTTTAATTTCTCAAGTGCCGAATCCGGATCAAACAGCCAGAATCCCTGGCCAGGGTCTGTCACCCAGGCACCTTTGAAACCAAGCAGATCCAGACTTTTACAGTCTGGGTCCGCCCATCCCCAGCGGAGATGCAAGTGTTCTCTGTGGAGAAACAGGAAAAGTCCCACAGCTCCTCAAACACTGATAGTGGGCATGGGCAGCTGTGGTCTCCTGCGGAGAACACTTGCGTTGCCACAGGAGAAGACACGCTGCATAAAAGACACAGCGTGATTGGATTGTGCCCACATACCCTAAATCGCTGAAAAATGTGATTCAAAAAAATTCCCAAAGGAAAATTCCTGTAGTGAGGCAGAGGGAATCACTTTGACTTCACGTCTGGCTTGTGGTCCAGCCATGTCCATATTTTTATGCATGCACAAACGTGTAGTCATCAACAGTTTTGTCCACCTTTGAAAAGACTGACACCACTGAACAGAAGCAAAACAGAGCCCGGAGTAAAGGCCGCTTTATACGCTACACTATATCTTATGATGTGTCAGTGGGGTCACGTTGTAAGTGACGCACATCCGGCATCGTAAGGTACATTGTAGCATGTAACAGCTACGTGCGATTGCGATTGAACGGTAAAACGTTCATCGCACGCACGTCGTTCAATTTCTAAATATTGAACGTCAGGTTGTTCATCGTACCCGGGGTAGCACACATCGCAGTGTGTGACACCCCGGAAACGATGAACAGATCTTACCTGCGTCCAGCGGCTCCCGGCTGGCAATGCGGAAGGAAGGAGGTGGGCGGGATGTTTACGTCACGCTAAACTCCGCCCCTCCGCTTCTATTGGCCGGCTGCCGAGTGATGTCGATGTTACGCCGAACGTCCCTCCCACTCCAGGAAGTGGACGTTCGCCGCCCACATCAAGGTCGTATGGACCGGTAAGTACGTGTGTCGGGAAAAAATCGTATGTGCGACACGTTCAACAAATTGAACGTGCCGCACATACGATGGGGGCGGTTACGATCGCATACGATATCATATGCTGGATCGTATGGTGTAAAGCAGGCTTAACTCTGCTGCCTCATAAGCGAATGGATCCATGGCGGGTGTCATCTGAATCACATATTTCAGAGATTTAAATGGAAACCCCGATGTAAGTGCTCAGCATGGACCACAAAATAAATGTGATCTGATCCAAAATGTTCTGTTCCAAAATTACTACCAAATAGTATTCTATTCAACACACAAAAACACAAGCCCCCACTCAGGTCCATCATCGATTAATGGAAATATAGGGGGCTTCCACATTACTGGTAGCACAAAGGCTCTCAAAAAACTATATGACTTCCCCCCTCAACAAAGAAATCTAGCAAAATCTACGCTTCCAAATCTAAATGTCCCCCTCTGTTCTGAGCCCCACAATGTGCCTAAATCACAGTTACTGTAGCATCCATATGTTTGGCACTGTTGTAATGAGGAGAGCCCGACTAAATGCATGGGGTGCAGGTTTCCAGAAGCATGAGCTGGGCACAATGTATGGGCACTACAATGTACTGGGCTCAACAAGGACTTCTTTGCAATTTTTAATTCTGCAATATTCACTGCATTTGACACCATGGGTGTTTTCCAGAAACTAAATCGTCACTACACCAATAGATGAATTTTCAGAGGGGTGTAATTTCCAAAATTTAGTCCTTTAAGGTGATTTCTTCTGTTCTGGCACCTAGGGGCTCTGCAAATGGAGTTCACAAACTATTGTAGTAAAATGTATGTGGCAAAAATCAAATGGTGCTCCTTCTCTCCCGAGTCCTATAGTGCAGCCAAATCGTACTGTAAAGTTACATAAGGTGTATTGCCACGTTTAGGAAAAATTGTGTAACACATTATTCCCCTTGTGAAACTTGGAATTCTGTGGTTAAAACATTTTAGTGGTAAAAATTTTGTTATATTAGTAAGTGGTGAAGTAAAAATAATAAAATTTTGTGACACACCTGTAGTGTTAATATGCTGTTCTGATACTTCAGGGGCTTTGCCATTGTCACATGGCACTCGCAAACCATTCTAACTAAATCTACATTCCAATATGGTGCTCGTTCCCTTCTTCACTGGCATACTCAGGAGAAATTGCACAATAAATTGTATGGTTCATTATCTCCTGTAACCCTAGTGAATTTGAAAAATTTGGGTTAACGCAAACATTTTTCAGGTTAAAAGTGTATTTTTTCATTTTCACGGCTCAACGTTATAAAATTCTGTGAAGCACCTGGGGGTTCCAGGTGCTCACCAACAATCTAGATAACTTCATTGAGGGGTCACTTGTGGGGGAGCTCCACTGTTTAGGCATATCATGGGCTCCCCAAACGCAACATGGTGTCCGCTGATGATTCCAGATAAGTTTGCAGTCAAATGGCACTCCTTCCCTTCCGAGCCCTGACGTGTGCCTAAAAAGTTGATTTCCAACACAGATGAGGTATCAGCGCTCGCAGGACAAATTGTACAATAAATTGTATGGTGCATTTTTTTTCTGATACTCTTGTGAAGAAAAAGAAAAAAAAAAGGGTATCAAAAAAGGGTATCTGAAGCACCTGGTGTTCTAGGTGCTCATCAACCATCTAGATAAATTCCTTGAGGGACTTGTTTCCAAAATGGGGTCACTTCTGGGGGACCGCCATTGTTTAGGCACCTTAGGTGCTCTCCAAACACGACATGGCGTCCGCTAACAATTACAACTATTTTAGCATTCAAAAATTGAAATGGCACGTCTTTCCTTCCGAGCCCTGCTGTGCGCCCAAACAGTAGATTTCCGCCACATGTGAGGTATCGGCATACTCAGGAGAAATTACACAACAAATAATATAGTGCATTTTCTCTTATTACCCTTGTGAAAATGCAAAAGATTGGCTAAAGTAAAATTTTGTGGAAAAAAGTATAATTCAAATTTTTTCCTTCCAAATTGATTTAACCCGTAACGCACCTAAAGAGTTTATAAACTTTTTGGATGTGGTTTTGAGCAGTGTGAGGGGTGCAGTTTTTAGAATGATGTCACTTTTGGGTATTACCTGTCACTAAGCCTCTCAAACTCACTTCAATTGTGATAGTCCCTGAAAAAAAAAAATGGTTTTGGAAATTTTGTTGGAAAAATAAGAAATTGTTGACAAACTTTGAACTCTTCTAACTTCCTAACAAAAAAAAATATGTTTCAAAAATTGAGCTGATGTAAAAGTAGACATGTGGGAAATGTTATTTAGTAACTATCTAGTGTGACATATGTCTTGGATTTAAGGGCATAAAAATTTAACGTTAACGTTATTGTGTAGCCCTATGTGATTATATCCTAATATGAATAAACTAGCAGTATTTTAAGCTTATTTCATAAATTGTATTTTTTCAAAAGCACATAATAAAAATGTAAATGAGATAAATGAAAAAAAAAACATTGATCAAACTTAGAGAACACTTTCAGATACCTGCAAGATATTGGTGTTAATCTGGCACCTGGTGCTAATTTCCTAATTATCTTCCAATGCTATTTAACTAGCAGCCTAACTTTCCAGTTTGCACTGACTGCAAAAATGGTGTGCTGTTCCAAAGTGACTGAAACCCTCCAGCAGCAGGTTGTCCAGATGAAGGCAAAAGGAGTGACCTTATCAGCCATAGCAAGAGAAGCTGGGCGTTCCAACTCTCTGATTTTGAGAATATTGCATGTTTACAACATCACAAACTATTTCAAGTCCCCCAAAAAGGCTGGTCGCCCTGGAAAAAAAAATACAAGAGAGGACAGGATAATGTGGAGAATCTCCATGGGTAATTGTTTCAACACTGCAGCTGGAATTGCTTGCCAGTTCAGCACTGAACAGGGTAAGGATCTGTCTCGTCATACAGTGTCACAACATTTAATAGCATTTGGACTGAAAACCCACTCTGCAGTGACCAAAACTCTCATTAGCAGAAATAATCAAAAGGAGCATGTTGTGTTGGCAGAGGAAAAGTGGTCTACAGTTCATTTTAGAGATGAAAGCAAGTCAGTTTATTTAGGTCTAATGGGAAACATTATCTTTGTCAACAAACTGGGGAAAGACAGAACCCAAAGTTTGTTAAGAAGTGAGTGAAATGTGGAGAGGAAGTGTCATGGTTTGGGGACTGTTTTCTGCGGCAGTAGTTGGACCTCTCATACAGCTATATGACAAAGTGAATGCAAGTGTGTATCAGAACCTTCTTCAACAACACGTGGTTCCTTACTTCCATTCATCACTCAATCAGCCAACAATTTTCATGCAGGACAATGCCCCTTCTCTTAGAGAAAATAGTAAAGCAGTTCCTGGAAACAGAAAACATTGAAAAAAATGAAATGACCAGTCCAGAGTCCTGATCTAAACTCAATATTAAACCTCTGGAAAATCCTTGGTGACAGAGTTATGGCCAAGAAACCTACACCAGTCAAAGAAGTGTGGAAGAGACTGGAAGAAGAGTGGACCAAAATCACACCAGAGCAATGTGAGAGATTAGTGATGTCCTCTGGCTACAGATGTGCTGAAATCATTCAAAGCAAAGGCCTATACACTTCCTATTGATTGGTGACCGTTATTACCTTCAGAAAATTTACCTATAATCTTTGTGCTACAGTAATTGTTGTTCTCCAATTATTATCATCATGTTTTGGGCAAAATAAAGGTTTCATGGTGATAAACTTTGGATCTTTTGTATAACACTGTTCTATTGGCATGGTGTACCCTTTACCAAAAATCTTCAAATATTGAATTCTGAAAAAAGCAAGTTATCATATATTGTTCTCCAATTTTGACCTCCAGTGTAAATGCAAAAAAATCGGCCTAAACTTACAACTATCATGAGGTTGTGACAATATGTCACAAAAAATAAAACAGACAGACAATCTCAGAATTACCGGGATCTGTTGAAGCGTTCCAGAGTTAAATCCTGTCAAGGTTACACTTGTCAGAACTGCAATAAATGGCCCGGTCATTAAGGTGAAAACTGGCAAGCGGGTAATGCCATTCGGGCTCAGCAATGCTTCGGCAGTTTTCCAGGAATTTGTGTGGACTTCCCTTCCTAGGCTATATTAACTCTGACATCGGTTTGAAGATAGATCCAGAGGTGTCAGTGGTTCTGAAGTGGCCTTGTCCTGAGGGAGTGAAGGTGATTCAGTGAACCCTGGGTTTTGCCAATTACCACCAATACATAAAGCAATTCTTGTCCCGGATTCTCCCCATCATGGCCATGACCCATGAGGGGGCGAATCCCAAGTCGTGGACTTCTCAAGCAGAGAGTACATTTATTGTCCTCCAGGAGGCCTTCTCCTCGGCTAAGGCACTGCAAAGGCTGGAGATTAACAGACTGTTCTTCTTGGAAGTAGATGCTTCATTATTCGGGGACAGTGCGATTCGCATGAAGAAGTTGGCTTCGGTGAAGAGGGTAACTGGTGGCTTCTTCTCCAAGGTCTTCTCTGCTCATGAGCACAACTACTCAATTGGTGACTGAGAATTGTTGGCGATCAAGATAACTCTTGGAGGGGTGGCAATATCTATGGGCAGGAGCTGTGCATTCAATTGTCATTTACACTCACCACAAAAACCTGGCCTACTTACAGTCGGGTTAGAGGCTGAATCTACAGTATGTCAAGGACGAATGCTCGCTGTTCTTCACCCACTTTGACTTCGTTCTACATTTCAGACGAGCCAAAAAGAAAGTGAAGATGGATGCATTCACCGGGTCTTGTCTGTTGACCAACCAGGAGGAAGAGCCTCAACATATTATTGAGCGCTTCAAAATGCTCATGTT